>NC_079170.1:8751562-8781562 GCF_947568905.1 Ostrea edulis | reverse complement strand
ATTGTGTCATCTAGAAGTTAAAATTTGTGACTATGCAAAATTAATATGCATTATATTACAAAATCAATATTTCACTTGTTTGTTTACATAAAAAGACTCGAGTCTTTGTTTACATAACACAAATTTAAGGCTAAAATATTGCTTTTATTCTTGCATTCAGAAGGTCAAAATTTTGGCTGTCGACATTAAATGAGTGATATTTTTAAAGTGTAACATCAAAAATGAAAAATGATTTTATCAAAAATCGTGAACCAATCTAACATTGAATAGAATATTGAAAATAAACGCAATAGATGCAAACCAGTGACACGATGAACATGTTATCCTTGAGCATTCGACATAGGTGTACTGCACCGTCTCCTTCTAAATAATTGTCTCCGAGGTCAAGGTTTTCTGTCACTGTGTTGAACTTCAATAGATTAAAAACATCTCAAGAGTTAAACTTCTAAAAGCAAAACCCAGAAAAGCTTTAAATGATATGTGTGCTTATACCATACGTAAGTACTTGGTATATCATATCGCAGGGGCATGTTTGTTTGCAAATTCTGCATTAACTCCGTATAAGTGCATGGTTTTACAAGGTAATTACAGATATTCTTATATGTGAGGATTTCAATTTACCCATTTACAAAAAACACTGAACACGTGCATGTTGGCAAACGTTTCTGTACCTCTAATGCTCTGGCCACTGGTTTTGTGGCATGACCGCCAAGATAATGATGGCGCATGCGTAGATTCCTATCACCAAGGTGACGAGAAAGATATGAAACGGGGATCAAACCTTCAACAGAAAATATTAACTCGATAACCCGACATAGACCATAACTTTTCCTCCTATCTTAAAAGAAATTCTATAGTCAATGCAAGAACAGAACATATTTCGAGTATTTACAAGTATTTGCAGACAGTTTGACATAATACATTCCATATATATTTGAAAGAGAACAGTACTTCAAAACGTATGCGATGGAAAGTTCGATCTACACTAGATAGCCTCTTACCATCCCTTTTACACTGGTCAAGATATGTAGTTTTTCCCGTTGGATCCAACGGCTTTTCAGTTTCTGTAAATCGATGCATGAAAGAACATATAAATAGATAAGCCTAGATAATTGTTAGCGGGGATTGATTGAGCACTGGTTTAAGACCCATCAGAACTCTTCAATTTGGGATACATTTTGACAGAAGAGATAGATGATACGAATTACACGAGACACCGGCAAATCACTAATTCGCCTACAGTCGCTTATAATTATATTTACATCAACCTGTAATTAATGCAACATTTTAATCCGGTTTGAGCGATGGTCTGCTCAAATATTGCCGGATCTCCGTTGCTCCAATCCGCAATTCCAATGAACTGAATTTATCGATTTTTAAAATGATTTTTTAAACTATGTTTTGTATTCCTGATAAACTTGTTCCACAAAATAAGAATTAGTAAACAATGCAATTCAAACCAATCGCATTAGATCAAATGTGACGTGTTTACAGCATTCAGTAGCGATAACTTGTCAGTCTCAAACTTTCGCTAGCAATGTTAAAGTGTTTAGTGAACACGCCGATCAGTCTACTCTAAACTATACATCACATGCCAATGTGTCACGGTTACCGACAGTACCAAAGCCAAACAGGTTTTAATATTTTACCAAACTTATTCTTGTAAATCATCCGCATCAATCAGAGACATCAAAAAGATAAAAGATGAATGAAATATAAATCAAATGTACCTCTTTGTACAGCGATTTTCTATTCAGAAAACTAAAAAAATACTTTTTGATGATTATTTGAAGACTTGGATACGGTTTCCAGCAACAGAATGTCGTGTTGTTTATTCCTATGACATATGCTACTTCTGTGAATCCAATGAGTCATATGGCTCACGGAAATAAAGAAACTGAAACTTCTGCACTGCCGCAAAACACGGTATAATTCCATTATTCATCCTCTCTCAACAACGGCGAAGAAACTGTCGAAACACTTGTTCCACAGGTGACGGACTGACTGGTGTGTTAAACAATTTATTCCTCTTACATTATCTAGATTTTGGTTTGATAATTTTGATAGATAAATGCATATTGATTTTCTTTTTAGTAATTTACAAATGATATGACTACACAATATACAGGTGTCTGATTGACTGTGTGGTATAATTAATTAAGCATATATACATATTACTAGCACGTGATAGGCAAAGACATGCTTTAATGACGATGTTCGCGCAAGAAAAATGGATGCCCGCAAAACGGAGAAACATTAAGGAAATCTGAAGAACACCGTAAACAAAGAATGATGATAATGTTGATCCATCGGAAAAAAAAACCAAAAAAAAAAAAAAAAAAAACCACATGTGTAAATAGACTTGTCCCCTAATGTAACCATGTTTAAAGGCACGTTCACTGAATGCTTGATTTCCTCCTAGATAACCTCAGGTTTTATGTGCTTTTTGGATAATTCTTATAAAATCTAAAGTGAGAATAGAATTTCGTTTACATGTGTGAACACCACAGATAAAATATGTGGTAACATCCTATCAAAAAAATTGCAAAGACCGTAGTACCTTATATATTCAATAGTCTGCTTCCCTATAGATTTTTCGATTTTTTTTTTTGGAATTTTGCAGATATATACTGTATGCATACAATATTTGTAGTGGAGAATTATGTAATAGAAAAACCTTAAAATACCCCCCCCCTCCTAGATTCGCGGTTGAATGTTGAATCAACGTTAACGTGCCCCGTCGGAGTTTCCATTCTACGGATATTTGTGTTACTCAGTTAAAATCATTTTCTTGTTACGGAGGTCTACAGGGTCGTAAATCTCCATTGATTATTGATATTCTGTAGATATATGTGGAGTTTTGGGAGTTCGATGCCCTTTGCTTCAATAATTTGCCTTCGTTTTCCCTGCTTCAATGGCAGTCACGTCAATATTTCAACTTTACACCCCGTTGTCGGCGATCGGCCAGCAAAAGTAATCACGTACATGATTTTTTGCGAAAACGTCGATATAATTATATATATGTTCAAGTACGATTGTTTTCATTAAAGAATGTCTATTTTCGTCGAAATTTTGGCATATTGATCTCTTGTCTATAATTTGTACAAATTGATCCAATAACACGTAATCGGTATTAGTAAATTTTCGTGCAAAATGTTCACTTTAAATGAAGAAATATCACGCGAAATTTGTAGAATAGTTATAGTTTGGAAAGTAAGACCTCCTAGTTATCGGGATCAGTAGATTAGGATAACAAAAACAGTTTTATATATGAAAATAACTGCGTGTAATTTACATTAATTTATCAATTGGTATACATAGTTGACCAATTTTTAAGATCGCCCCCCCCCCCCCCCCCGTGTCCGTTTTGTCAAACTTTTGAAAATAACAAATTTCATCGCGAAATACATTGACATTTAAAGCCTACAGAAACGGGCATTTTTACGACATATCAACCGTGTTTTCATCAACCGATATCAAACACTAAATTTATGTAAAGCAATAAATACATATCAATAGCAATCAGATTCTATTCTTTAAAATGCAGTTTGATGAATGAAATGACAGGTGAAATCAATTTGTAAGTGACTAGTAGTTCGTACACTGTTACAATGTTAGGCTTAGTCCAATATAAATACGGTGTGTTAGCTACAGATTCTGACACTTTCCTTTCTTTGTCTTCTTTTTCTCCTTTTTCAGAAGTTTTTGTTTCACTTCCTCCATATCTGTGCAGGTATACCATTGTATCATGATATAAAGACATCAATATTGTATCATGATATAAAGACATCACTCTCGTATCGTGATATAAAGACATCACTCTTGTATCATGATATAAAGACATCAATATTGTATCATGATATAAAGACATCACTCTCGTATCATGATATAAAGACGTCACTCTCGTATCGTTATATAAAGACATCACTCTCGTATCATGATATAAAGACATCACTCTCGTATCATGATATAAAGACATCAATATTGTATCATGATATAAAGACATCACTCTCGTATCATGATATAAAGACATCACTCTCGTATCGTGATATAAAGACATCACTCTCGTATCATGATATAAAGACATCAATATTGTATCATGATATAAAGACATCACTCTCGTATCATGATATAAAGACATCACTCTCGTATCGTGATATAAAGACATCACTCTTGTATCATGATATAAAGACATCACTCTCGTATCATGATATAAAGACATCACTCTCGTATCATGATATAAATACATCACTCTCGTATCGTGATATAAAGACATCACTCTTGTCATATTTCGACTAATATTTTAATAGAATAAAAGATAATTACGTGTGGCGTACTTATAGATATAAAATAAAGTGCATTTGAATATATACTTTCATTGATTTGAAAAGACTAAAAATATCACAATTTCTTATAATTCTACTGCCAAAATCTAATTTTATAAAAGAAAGTTTTGCGCGTTTTATTTGATTTCATTATTTTTTTTAATTCGATAACAGCATTTCTTCTATTTTTGAATTCAATTTTCACATTCATTATATAGTCAGGCATCGGATTCTATAAAGCTTTAGGACGTACTCAAGTTACGCACACGACACTAGGACGTACTCAAGTTATGCACACGACACGAGCGTAACGTCGAAATACAATGTATACACGTGATTTTGGTGATACCCAAAAGCATATTCCATATGCATGATCAAAATATTATGGTATATGACGTCGAATGCGACTTAAAGATCAAGAACCACGAGTGCAACACATCAATTCCCGTCTAATGCAGAGGTAATATCACGGTGAACCCGTAACAGAACCGTTTCTGTGGAGTGACAATTTGCTTCACATATATACCCTCACGTAAACCAATTTTCTTGTGTATGACGCTAAACACACAAAATGCGGACATCACAGTCGGGTGTTATTGGAGTACCACTACTTCTACTGTCATATGATGGTAAGACTATTCTAATTTAAGCAATTTTGAATTTATCTCTGTTAGAGAGAAGAATGATCACAATGATACCTCCTTTCTTTTCATGAGCCATACAAACCCGGATTCCTGACCTATAATGGATGGGACAAGTTTGAAGCATAATACTTTCTACATAGCAATTCGAATTCCAATCGCAACTTGCTAAACATATATCATATTTGATACTCTTCATGATTCGAAATAGGAAGAATTATTACACAAGTCTTTAAAGATACCAGTAGTTAACTTACTCTTAAGCATATCTGCCTCCAGGTCTGTGTCATATTCTTCTGAATCATGCTGCGAAGGCATGAGCCATGTTTCAAACGTGGGGTGCTGTTTCTTTGACCTTGCCATATCTTTGTCCTTGACCTGCGTCATTGCCCAGTTATGCTCAGGAGATGAGGTACGTCCAGATGACTCTATATAAAATCCACTACCATGTTATGATTTCATCATTTGATATTGTATTGTAAACTAAAGGTATATATGTGTTTTGTTCTATGTTTCTGTAGTACTGTTAAAAGTTTTATTGTCAATGATACTGTTGTAGGATTAGAAAGGATATTTTCTTTGTTCTCAAACTCATCTATGAATTTCAGATTCTCGCGACTTCTTTTCATTAAAGTACAACACTTTCTGCTGTTCGTGTTATGCAATCTATATAGACCAGTTTTTACGGAACTTTACTTTACCCTGGCGCTTGACAGTTAAAAGTACCACCTCAGAAATTGTCAAACTGTTTTTCCGGTCCTACATGTTGTTTAATCGAAATAAAACACCGAGTTTGCTTACACTGCACTATTTGAAAAAAAAATGTAGATGGCGCTTCTTAAAGCGGCCATTTTGAATTTTGAACAAATATACTCGTTTAATGTTATTCCAATCCACCAAATTTCATTGAGATTGGATAACATTACTTCTGGACGGACATGTTTCCCATATACCGGTATAAACATTCCTTATACCTGACACTAAGGTGGTCACTCCGTGGTCCAGCATGTCGTCGGGTTGTCCTTCGCTGTCCTGCAGTTCATCTTTGACATTGTACCGCTGCGGCTTGTAGTCCAGTCCAGGACACTCCAGACCAATAACTTGTGAATCGTCAACCACATTCCCCTCCACCATATCTCCCTCGGTCTTTGAAACCTGTCGTCTGTTTGGTGGTCTCATGTGAGATTTCTTTAAGTTATCGCGGACAAGTTTCTTCTTAGAAACATCGGCCCTGGTTTTAGGATGAGCTGACCAGGGCCGTCTAATGCGGCCCATTGGTGGTTCTGGTGTACTAGAAGGACTGCCTCTGCTGGGGGGCTTTTTGCCTTTAGCTGAGTGTGGGCGAATCAGACTTCTGACATTGGATTGCTGACCTTCGTCTGGATTTGGGGATTCCCCATGTAGTTCCACCGGATCTTCCATTTTACGTGGGTAACTGCTTCTGTACCTTCACAAATAAATGAGAAGGGGTTCTGTATTAGAATATACATACATCCGGAAGAAGAGACAGGTCGTCCCAAAACTTTGACAATTTTCATACGTCAGTACGTAAATGGTTAACGACACGAACAATGGAAATTTTAAAATTTGCAGACAAAGATTTTAATTACATGTAGACAAAAATAAAACAAGTTTCAAATATGATTATCTGGGCATTTGATGTCAAAAATCATATTATATATCTTATAGAGTTTACAAGGTTGATGTGACTGGGCAAACAACGAAAGAGGCCAAACGACTTGGAGCCGAAGTGGAAAAAAGCCAACGTGTCTGGCAATTAACCACGCACACCATATTGACTTGGCCTAATCCTATTGTAATGTTACATTTAAATGGGATTTGACATAAGTTCTTGACACCTAAAACGTCCTCTCCCTAGAATTCATTACACAAATTCTTTTTAAAGTACACATATAATATGCATTAAAAAGGGGTAAAAATAGACTAATGTGATGATTGGAGTACAATATATAATAATAATATTTATCTATATAACGCCCTATATAACTATAAATAACCACTCTAAATCGCTGCACACAATAAAAATGATACAGTATGTTATAAAGAAATGACAATATATATGTGTGTGTGTACTGGGAAAAAAGAATTTAACAAGTGAGTTATCTCTCTCAACGTTAAACATCAGTATCGACATTATCAACGTTGTGTTGACAATTTTGTTCAATGATTCACTCTGTGTATGTACATACACAGAATAACGATAAGCGTCAGCAGCTACATAGAGAACAATTAAAATATTGCGTCTAAATGAATCCCTATTCAAAGCAGTTTTATAGGAGGTGGGTGTGTTTCATAAGAGAAAAATAAGGCGTTAACGTGTCCCTAGTTTTGCCATTGTTTAAAACTTTTCTGAAATTAGAAAATTTACCTTGCTTTAAGGGGCGATAAATTACACTCACTTATTACAGAATGAACGAATGATGATTTATGTTTATTCCGAATTTTGGTATACTGAAAAAAAAAAATTAAAATTTGTAGTCATATACACGTAGTTGGGAAAGTTAAATCTAATACACTATATTTATTAGGACACATTTCTTGCAGATAATGAGGCTCCAGATTCTTTATTCTATGCACTGTATTAATTAAGTCATGTTTGCTGCCTTCATTTATTCAGCAGTTTCTTTATGCTGAAATACATGACATAAATTTGGTTTTTAATGAATTAAAATTTAGTAACCATTTCTTTTGAATGAATCTAGATCTTATGCATCAACTGTAGAGAGCCAGTATGATTTTATGAAACAAATTGTTTTCATGGAAACAGTTGTAAACATACATCTGAATTTGAAAAGGATGCATTTCATAATTATTTTTTTTCAATGCAATTTAAAACAGAAAGAGGTCTATAATTAGACTGGACAGTGCTTTTGGAAATATACATTGTACATTTACATCATTAGTACAATTAATAGTCTTGGACAACGATTTTGTTAGCAGGGAGATTAAATATTTTATTTATATATATGATCTTTTACAAGATTATCGAAAAATTCATTACAATGAGGTAACATTTCCAATGCAGTAATTCACGGCCAGCATCATCAATGCGTGAAACGGATGATAAATAACCACGCAAGACCTCAACCGTGTCCTCATCACTGAATATGCTAATTATGTAAATTTTATCCTTATAGATCTATTGATATTGTTTTGCATCTATTATCAGATATTTGGGAATATATTTCAATACAGCTGGAAATTTGTCTAATGCTCAAGAGGATCTGTACAAAAAGGCAATGAAAGCATATTTCAAACTACATAAAGATTTTTTATCATTACAACCTAGCATTAAAACATCCCTTCATGTCTTTGATCACACAATCAAGCCAATTTTACTTTACGGCAGTGAGATTTGGGGAATTTTTAATCGCCCTTCTTTTTTCAATCGCAATGATATCTCCTTACATGATTTTTACTCTAAATTAAAATGTGAAAACCTCCATGTAAAATTCTGTAAATTTATTCTAGGTCTTCATAGAAAAAGCTCAAACTTTGCAACACTATCCGAACTTGGCAGGTTTCCATTACATTTTGATGTAGTGAAAAATATAATAAAATATGTAAACAGATTAGAAAATCTGGGTACTTCTTTTCCTCTACTAAATGCTGCATACATGCAAAGTAAGCATAATTATGCTTGTACATTAAAATCGCAGTCATGGTATGGTGTGGTGCAAAAGTTATTTGGAATTGTTGGAATTAGAAACAATCATATTGCAATCAATAACCTATCAATTTTTAAGAAAAAATGTAAGGAATTGTTATGCAATCATTATTTGAAAGAATGGGGACATATCAGAAGTTTACAATATGGAAAACTTGAAACTTATGTTAAATTTAAAACTAATTTTGTTTTTGAAAACTACTTAACACTCTTACCACCTGCACAACGTAAAACACTTGCAAGATTACGTACATCAGCGTACAATTTACCAGTAGAACGAGGTCGTTATTCAGGAATCCCTAGACATTTAAGATTTTGCACAAAGTGTTCTTCTTGTAAAATTGGTGATGAAATTCATCTAATTTTTGAATGTTTAACTTATAACTCACTCAGGCAGAACATGTATAAAATTATAAAACAACAATGTGAACATTTTTCCAGTCTGACAACATGAATAGATTAATATGGTTACTCAATTGTGAAAATACTGATGGTACTTGTAGCCCTTTGCGATTTGATTAAAGAAGCAATATAAAATGAAACATGTGAAAGTTCAAACCAATATGTTTACACATAATTAAGCACTCCTTGTAAACATGACATGTTGACTTAGTACCAATGCACCGTCCCGTGGTATCTTTTGCATTACATTCAATCATATGTACTTGTACTACGTGACTATTACTATTATTATGTGTCATTGCATATATTGTTATTATTTTCTTCCTGTGTGCATTTCTGACTGTTTTGCATTAGGATACACAGTGGTACTTACATATATATTACATCAAGTAATGTCTCGTGTTATGTACATTGTCTAAGCTCATACTACTAGTATTACTGTATATTATGTGTGAACCATATGAAACCATATTGCACATATGCACTCATTATAAACATGACATTATGGAGCACCAAATTAACATAAACTCAAATAATTGAAGATATCTTCAATTATTTGAAGATATCATCAATTCAATTATTGCTCTCTTTAATTGAATTAATGCGCGCATGAAATCAATTATTGCTCTCATCAAATGAATTAATGCGAGCTTCAATTCAATTATTGCTCTCATTAATTGAGTTAATGCGCGCATCAATTGAATTAATGAGAGCAATAATTGATTTAATGCGCGCATTAATTCAATTATTGCTCTCTTCAATTCAATTGATGCGCGCATTGATTCAATTAATGAGAGCAATAATAGATTTTATGCGCGCATTAATTCAATTATTGCTCTCTTCAATTCATTTGATGAGAGCATTAATTGAGTAGAAATATTGCTCGCAATAATTAATTTAGAGCTCGGTATAAATAATTTGATGATCTCTTTAATTCAATTGAAGATATCTTTAAATCATTTACAATGCTTTTGTATAAGGAATTAATGCACGCATCAATTCTTTTAAAGAGAGCAACAATTCAATTAAAGATATCATTAATTCAATTGTGGATATGTTGAATTGAAGATATCTTTAATTATATAGTTGCTCTCTCTAAAAGAATTATTGCTCTCTTGAAATGAATTAAAGATATCATTAATTCAATTGAAGAGAGCAATAATTGAATTGATGCGCGCATTAAATCAATTATTGCTCTCATCAAATGAATTAATGCGCGCATCAATTCAATTATTGCTCTCATCAATTGATTTAATGCGCGCATTATATCAATTATTGCTCTCTTCAATTGAATTGTAGCGCGCATCAATTCAATTGTTGATATCATTAATCATTTGAAGAGATCATTAATTCAATTAAAGCGCGCATCAAATCAGCTGAAGAATTAATGCTCTCATCAATTCAATTAATGCGCGCAATAATTCAGAATTGAAGATATCATTAATTATTTGAAGAGATCTTTAATTCAATTGTTGCGCGCATCAAATGAATTGATGATATCTTCAAATAATTAAAGATATCTTCAATTATTTGAGTTTATGTTAATTTGGCGCTCCATATGACATGTTGATCTAGTACCAATGCACCGTCCCGTGGTATCTTTTGCATTACAGTGGAGTTAATCATATGTACTTATACTACCTTTACTATTATTACATGTAGAGTTGTTATGTACCTGTATGTATATATATAGACATCTATATATATAATATATATATTTTTTTCCCTATGTGTATTTCTGACTGTTTTGCATTAGGATACACGGTGGTACTCACATATAATGCAAATAAGTATTATCATGTTCAAATGTCTCATGTATGAACATTGCTCATACTAATAGTGCATATTTTACTCTTGTTTTGTTTTGTTTTTCTTTTTATCGTCATTGCACATTGAAATGTTAACAATCATGTATGCTGTATGCCCGAGAGGGCCCTAATTTGGAAATAAATCATAATTATTCTATTCTATTCTATTGTATAATTCATTAAAAACTATCATTAGAATTAAATATGGAAATCTTCCAAGAATCAGCTGTTCTATAATGATTTTTATAGTGGTATTCAAGAATTTCAAAGTTCTTAAAATCAATATTCTATGATATATCAATTTTATATAAAATTGAATCGTATATAACTCTAAAGATAGTTGAAAATATAAAAAGAAAATTATAATACAGTCTTTAAAATTTAGAAATCAGATATGATTTTGAAGCAGCGCAAATACAGCTTTTTCATAGTCCGAGAAACTCCAAAAGTCTGCATTTATATAGGGCCTATAAAGTTCTATTTTAAGTGTTTTACTGATTTAAACATGATAAATGTCCAATATTGCCAACCCACTGCTAAACATTATATTTTATAATAACAAATTCGAGCCCTATTAATGATTAAAGAAATATGAATTGTATCCCATATCATGTTACCATTACAAAGGCATGGCCATGGATAAACAAAAAATTGAGATTATAGGCCTATGGCATCGATATTATCTCGGATATGCAAGCTCTGTGCGTTCACACTAAATCGAATGACTGCTGTTACCTATTCAGAATACGAACATCACTTACCTAATTCTATTGGCTATCAAATTCACAGTTCATATTCGGAAACTTGACCTAATGAATCTGAGGAGTTTCCTTCAATAGTCACTATATCACTGCATAACGGTACAGCTATCTCCAATGTAAACTGTCCTACTTTGTACAACTTCCGGTGAAAACGTCATCATTTTGTGTGTAAGTTTATGTTAGACGTCATTCACACTTCCTCTGTTGGCCATTTTCGATCGTACGAGTTTTTTCCAGATTAGAACGGAGTGAGCGCATAGTGACAGGTCTGGTTTATAAGTTAAATGATGTTTCTGTTGTTGAATGATCCATAAATGTGCGTTCTACGAAATATGAACAGCGATATGAGTAGGAAGAAATGTTTAAATGTGTTTCCAACAACGTCAGCTTCATGATCGTGATGCAACTTAACAAGTTCACTGACAGTATGATGATTCCATCTGCTTAGCAATATGGAAAATAGATTTAATGTTATGAACACAAATATTTTTTGAACATTTAAATCTGTAGCTTTGAAGTTTTGGGGGGAAAAAGTCTGTTTCAGATTTCTAGAATATTAAATTTAAAGCTTAGCTTTTCTTTGTGTGTTAAAATGACCGTGATATTTCATTTTTTGCAATGAACCTTATATATGTACATACATGTACTATTGTAGTCCCTGAATTTTGTTAAAATTGTGTTAAAACTTTTCGACATAGCTGCAATATCACGTGGTAAAGCATACCATGCACCCTGACCAAGGCAGCCTATTTTTATTTTCAACCAAACATAGTATTAAAGATTTTTATGAAACCAATTCCCTCTGTAGGTGTTATTTATCAACTGATCTCTGACACTAACACCTGATGTCTGACCCACACAATAGATGTTTTTATATTGAACCTCGTCATGCTGTTTACTTGTTGGGGTTAAAGTCCAACACTGCTCTCAATTGCGCAACAAATGACTGCAAAACTATTTTTGTAATAATGAAACAAAAGTACAGATTTAGATTGTGTGCAGGTTTTTCTAATTTTGTAAACTGTATAAAACCATACTTTTGACTTTGTGTTTATTAGTATTGATGTTGGTAGTGAATGTCCACATATACATGTATGTATTACTATTGCACACATAAATTTAAGTGCTCCTGAAAATTTGAAATCAATTTACAAGTGATTACAACTGATTCTTCTTTGGGAATTATAGTTTAGTAAACAGTTTTTCAAATAAACTTCAATTCTGATAGACATCTTTAAACTGCATGTGAGGTACACATATATTAATCAGTAATTTGTGTATTAAAATCAAAATAACGTTCCTTCTTCTTATCTTTCAGGGTGAAGAGTTTGTTTTCTACCAAGGAACTACATATTTGTGATCTAATCATTAGAGGGATATAAACTCTGTATAAAAAATGGCTAGCACCAGCCATTCAGATAATATTGATGTGTATTCTATAACAGAGAGCCCAATTATTGAACAGCCCAAATCTGTAGATCAAATTACTTTAGACAGTGACTTTTCTGAAGGGGAGGATGATCTTACTTTATCTCAGAAGGATGCTTCACGGAAATCAGAATCAGGAAAACTCTTGTTTACGAAGAGATTTGTAAGTTTGACTCTTTTCACAGTTCTTGCATAGTGATACATTGATTTGGGTATTCCAATATTTCTTCTATTATAATAGTCAGGGCTGTCACTTTTTGGTACAGGGTGCGGGTCCCATTAGATTGGGGGAAATTATCGATGTTTTGGGTCAAATTGGGAAATTTTACTTTTTAGGCCTGGTCAAAAATGCGCAAGAAGTTATGTAAAAATGAAAGTAACACGATTTAATTTTTTTTATATATACACACAATGTAAGTTTGTGATATTGGGAATTTCTAGATAAGTAAATTGGTTTTTTTTGCCCAATTGGGAAGGGTTCGTTTTATATCGGACCCAATTTAAAGAGAAAGACGGCCCTGATAGTATCTATGTGAACCTGTACTTGATTTACTCCCCGTGTAATGGGACCTTTTTTCAATAGTTACTGGTTGTATATATGTTTGTATTTTACATATGTCACTGTATGTATACTAGGGCTGTGCGTTGCACTGAAAATTTAGGTGCACCGTGATTCATACTATTCGATTTGATGCTACGATTACAAATTTCGGTTTGGTTTAGATTTTACATGCATCAAAAACAACAAATATGGCGTTCGAGTGATGTGCAGAACCAATCCCTATGCAGAGTTGTTTTTTGTTACTCTCTCGGACACATTGAGTCGATGATAGAGAGTCGTGCAAAACATGTGGGTTTTTATGCAATAGAGATTTAAATCCCTACTGTGGTGAAATTTAGCATTTTCACCACTCAGATACCAACAGGATATGGTCTGCCAGATTGTTACAGTTTATCTTTACATGACATATAACAATTCTCTCAGTGCAGGGGTGAAATCAACATGTGCATCGTAGATAATGACAGGTTAAATGTTTTGACAGTTAATACAACGAAGAGGTAAATCAATAAAAGACTCTCAATTGATAAAATTGTTGAATTTTGACATATAAATGAAAACAATATCATGTACATTTTAGATTGACTATAAATTTGGTTAATAATAAAAAAAAAATGATCTTGCACATTAATATAACAAATTTTGATGGACTGTCAATGTTTTCTTTTTTTCTATCGAAGTTATATTATGCAGTTCAAATATGAATAGATGTGATGTTACAAATAATGACATATAGTTATATAAATCTTGTATAAAATTAAATTAAGTATGCTACTCATAAAAATTGTGAATATTTGTACTGTCATTAGATAAGTTGGACCTAACATGAACCAAATTGAAAAAACCGAATCATGCTGTTCTGAATCAAAACCGAATCGAATCGACCTAACCCTGAATTGTCCCCGCCCTAGTATACACACAGACTGACACTGGTTAATCATTATGATCATGTTCTAAATTACCTAGATATTTTGAAATTGTATTTTACTACGCTTTTTATAATTCAGTAATGAAATGTTAATCTATATTTTGGTCATTGCACAAACATATTTGTTGAAAGTATCTCCACACAAGACTGTGTAGAAAATTTATTTGATTGATATATTGGAGTAATTTAGTGTCAACACTTCAAAACTGAATAACTCTGAATTTTGAAACCTTGTAGAGAAGAATAAGAGGAAATCCTGATGAAGATGGCGATGATGATGATCTAAAAGTATCTCGCCATTCCAGGGTGGATGATTTCTTATCAGGGACATGCAAAGCTGCCGAACAAGCCGAGGAATTTGTAAAGAAAGTCTGGGCTGCCGGCTGGAGGGTTGTTCACCACCGCTCCCTCCCAGACTGGCTTCAGGACAATGACTTTCTTCACACGGGCCATCGCCCACCAACCAACTCATTTCTTGTTTGTTTCAAATCTATTTTTAGAATTCACACTGAAACTGGAAACATATGGACACATTTATTAGGTGAGTAACTTGCATACAGATAAAAGCTATTCTAGTTGTTTTCTGTATATTTGATTGTTTTCCCACATGCATTTTGATTATAACTGTTGATATTAAAAATTCAAACTTTGCTATGTGGTATGCATACCCTACTAAAGAAACGTACAAACCAGATCTAGTGTAGTGTTAACATGGTTAATGTGTAATGGTAATGCATTTTATTCAGTATATATTTTTAAAATTTTTTTTGGTTAGTTTGTTTAAGGGGTGTAGTTAGCTGCAATAATGTAACCCTCTCTGATTTTTTTTTTTTTTTTTAGGGAGAGGGCTACAACTCCTTAGGATCTCCGTAATGGTGCAAATGCGGGAGTGTATCACTCCCGCAACATTTGTGCTCATTCTAAACATTTCCTGACTTTCTTTACGTAAATAAAATGATATTCTGTTTCTTAGTCAATATATAAATTTACAACCTGCAACTTAAGATTTGTGAGGCTCTATTTTACCATTTTCAACAATTTCGATAAATTCCAATTTCTCGATTCATATTTGTGCGCCATGTTTGATGTACTGAAGTTTCAACTTCCGATTGTCAAGTCATTTGCATATACCATATAAGGTAGTATTTACATCAATGGACAAGTATGGAGGCGAAAGCTATTTCGTCGGTATTGAAAAGGTTTGAATTTAATATCAAGTTAAAAACCGAAGAGCAGAGTGTAAATTCTTTCTGCAACAATATGATTTTCCTTTCTTTGTCGAAGTGGCTCGAGTAACTACATTTTCGTGCTAATTGTCAATGTTTAGGTTTTTCATTAGATCCACCTACGAGATCTCGCGATAACAAGCATGGCGGAGCAGACGAAGAATTTTGCATGCTGTACATTATATTTAATGAAAAACACCTTTATTAGACATGCCCGAGGACAAAGTGGTACTTCTTTTGGTGTAAACAACATTTGGGACTAAAACACAGAGTTTATTATCGGTTATTCATAAAATTATTTTGCACCATTACGGAGATCCTATGGAATTGTAGCCCTATCCCGAAAACGTCAGAATAAAAAAAAAAAAAATTGGATAGGGCTACATTATTGCAGCTAGGGTGTAGTGGACCTTTTTTTCCAAAAATGTTGATGACTAGGGTTGGACACGTACGTGTGTTAACATACGTGGTATCAATACTGAGGACTTTTTTTTTAAGCTCACCTGGGCCAAAATCAAAATTTTTCTGTTGTCTGTCGGCGTTGTAAACTTTTCACATTTTCGACTTCTTCTTAAGAACTGCTGGGCCAATTTCAACAAAATTTGCCACAAAGCATCCTTGGGTGAAGGGCTTTTAAGTTTCTTCAAATGAAGGGCCATGTCCCTTTCAAAGGGAAGATAATCATAAAAATGCAAAACTACGGTGGGGTCATTTAAAAATTTTCTTCTCAAGAACCACTGAGCCAGAAGAGCTGAGATTTACATGAAAGCTTCCTGACATAGTGAAGATTCAAGTTTGTTCAAAACATGGCATCCGGGGGTAGGTTGGGGTCACAATAGGGGATCATAGTTTTATATGGGAATAAATAAAATCTTTAAAAATCTTTTTCTCAAGAACCACTAAGCTAGAAGAGCTGAGATTTACTTGAAAGCTTTTGACATAGTGCAAATTCAAGTTTGTTCAAATCATGGCTCCCGTGGGTAGGTTGGGGTCACAATATGGGATCATAGTTTTATATGGGAATAAATAAAATCTTTAAAAATCTTTTTCACAAGAACCACTAAGTTAGAAGAGCTGAGATATACTTGAAAGCTTTTGACATAGTGCAGAATCAAGTTTGTTCAAATCATGGCCCTCGGGGTAGGTTGGGGTCACAATAAATAAATGATTTATTTATAGGGGATCAAAGTTTTACATAGAAATATATAAGGAAAATCTTTAAAAATCTTCTCAAGAACCACTGAGCCAGAAGAGCTGACATTTACATGAAAGCTTCCTGACTAGGGCTGTCATAGTTCCAAAAATTTTCGGGTGGAAGTGGTTCTAAATTTTTTACTTCGGGTTCAGGTATTTCGGTTCGGGTCTATATAACTATTTTAAAAATCTAATATACTGTTAAAATCAAAAACCTTTATTGTATTTTGTCACAATAATTACTCGGGGACGTGGACTGAGGTTTAGACTCGACATCCATGGTACTAGAAACAGCATTGTCACTTCTACTTGTTTCCATCCATGCTTTCAGTCTTTTGTCATTGACGATGTTGCTCCTGTGGCGTATTTTCAATACGTCCGACATATCTTACATATACTGTCATTATTCACAGTTTTGTCCACAATGCCATCATTTAATAATTGATCAAAATACAGCCACCTTTGAGGATTTTGACGACATAATGATTCTATTTTTGAAACCAAACCCGAACCGAAATACGGAAAAATTGAACCAAACATGACCCGCAGTTCTCAGTTATTTCGGGTAACCGTTACAGCCCTATTGATGACATAGTGCAGATTCAAGTTTGTTCAAATCATGGCCTCCAGGGGTAGGTTGGGGCCACAATAGGGACTAAGGTTTTACATGCAAATATATATATGGAAAGTCTTCAGATATGGGCCAAGGTGAGTGATGTGGCCCATGGGCCTCTTGTTATAAATATTATGTCATTTTGTAACCATGTCCTTCTGTACCGAGATTTGGGTTATTTTACGTCGGATTTGTTCTGAAGTACAAGTGTTTATTGGAAACTGTTTTGGATGTTTTCAGGGATGATAGCGTTTATTGGAATAGCCAGTTATTTCCTAACTAGGCCGTCTGTTGAAGTTCAGTGGCAGGAGAAGGCCGTTTTCTCAGCATTTTTTGCAGGCGCCATTCTTTGTTTGGGATTCTCGTGGATATTTCACACAGTATTTTGTCACAGTGAAAGAATTGGAAAACTCTTCAACAAGTAAGTGTAAAAGAAAATGCATCAATTTAGTTTTCCCTTACATTATCTGTAGAAGATGACTGCATTAAAAATATGCTTTTGAAAATGGGAGCCAAACTTACTAGTGACATTAAATATGAAAAGATTCGAAATCCATCTACACGGAAAATGACAGAAAGTTTTGAACGGAAATCGTTTCATTAACATGGAACCACTCGCAAAGGGTAAATTGTGTTTTTCTACTCTGGATCTTTCTCCTGAAAATGTTTTAAAATCTCGCAGTATAGATTATGATACATGGACGTGCATGTATATACTCTTCATTTACAAACAGTATTAAAAAGTTAGTGCATGAATTTACTTTTCATATTTTTTGTTGTTTATTCTGATATGTATATTCGATTTGAAGAGAGTCATGAAATTATGTGTCGTCTCTAATTTATGATATCATCATTGTTTACAGTGTTTAGATAATAATACGTTCTATAATACATTTCTTATAATGTATCGTTTTCTGTTGAAAATTTTATAATATGAATTTTGTTCTGCCAATTTTCACTTCTTCTCAGTTTTGTTTGAAATTTAAATGTTTTATGGCTTGATTACATCCTATGCAGTTTTAATTTAAAAATTTTGATATGTAGAGAAAATAGCAGAATTTTCTTGGAAATCAGTTAAAATTTCTTGAAATTAAATTGGGTACAGGTACAAATACTTTATTGTAGGTAAACATTAATATTGTAAATGATTAAAGTGATACATAGTGCGTGTTAATTTTGTTGAAGGTTGGACTACTGTGGTATAGCTCTGCTGACGATGGGGTCGTTTGTTCCGTGGTTGTATTACAGCTTCTACTGTCGGATAGCACCCAAAATTGCTTACCTGGTACTCATATTTGTCCTAGGAACGTGTTGTATAGTTGTGTCTCTCTGGGACAAGTTTGCTGAACCAGAATTTAGGGGAATTAGGGCAGGTATGTACATAGAAGACAGTTTAATCATTTGTTTTCATATATTAAATAAATTATTTGAAACAGGAATTGAAATAAAATGTAACAAGAAAATTTATTTGAGACTTACGTACAAGTGCATGTGTTTCATGCAAAAATTTCAATCAGTCTGAAATTTACTTTGTAGTAAGAGATTTGTTGAATATTTCAGGTGTTTTTATTGCCCTGGGTTTAAGTGGGGTGGTGCCTGCCATGCATTATGTAAGCATTGAGGGATTTAACAATGCAATTAACTTCGCTGCCCTGGGATGGCTGTGTCTGATGGCCCTGCTGTATATAGTAGGAGCTCTGATATACGCCTTCAGAATTCCAGAGAGAATCTTTCCAGGAAAGTTTGATATTTGGGTAAGAATGACGAATTCCTTCATTTTTACATAATTTTGCTGTTTTATGAAATGGTGGATTGAGTTTATAAGAGTGCATATCATAAACTACCTCAGATAAAATTAACAGCAGAGAGTGATCTTTGAAATTTAAGTATATTTTACACAATGTTGATAGATTTTTTTAATCCAGTTTCAGAGCCACCAGATCTTTCACATGTTCGTTTTGGCAGCCGCGCTGGTCCACTTTCACGGGATTTCTAAGATAGCCAATTACAGACTGACACTAGGAGAGTGTCTGGACAGTGAATTGGTAGAATCGTAATTCCCTCATTGAAAATGGAATCTTTCACCAAGTTAATGTGTGTTTCCACTACAGAAATGTATAATGTGATATCTATATGACGATATTATCAGTGTCGCCGTCATGTTTTACACACGTATTAGTTGAATATATTTGATTTTTAGTCTTTGACATACAGAGGTTTGTTACTAAACAATTGGCTATTTCAATAACTACATTATTAAGCAGGATTATACATCATTGTGATATTAAGCACATTTAACAACAATTGCCATGCAATATGAAGTACATTTGCTGAATAGCTTTTTCTTGTCAAAATAATATGCAATGAAAAGAAGTTTTGATACATGTATATCTCTGGGTTTTTTTCAAAAGATACAGATTTTACATAATACTGGGTGTTTACTGTGTGTACAGCACATACCAGGAAATGGTGACATTTTAAGTTTCAAGGAAGTTGATATTTACTCTTAATGACAGACTAAATGCAGTAGTTAGATAATATTGACTTGAATATATCAAAGAAATATAGTGACTTTTGGCATCATGTACATTATTTACAAATATTTATTATCATCATCATTAATCGGATTCCATTACAAATTGTGATGTATTTCATGTAGAAATACAGTTTAATTATTGTCACTTTAAAAGTTTTCATTTTATTCTTTTTCAACTTGCAATTGTCCTAAAATGTAGAATTGTTATTTCATTTTTGGTTTATGGAATTTAGTATTTTTGATATGATCAATATTATGAATGTTTTCGATAGAAAACTACACTTGCAGTATGTGGGCTGAAAAGGAAAATCACTAGCATAAATTTTCATTTTTGTTGTGATATTAATTTTATGTTCATGCAGAACAGATAGATCTGTAAGTTTCAGCAAGTTAATTGCATAAATGGAAGGGAAAAGTTGTGTTGTTAAGAGTATAAGACATGATATACCTTATCTCCTGGTGTGATTTATCAATTTGGCCATAATTTTGGAAGTTTTCATTCTGGTTCATGGTGATACGTTTAAAGATTTAAAACAAATGCATGTTGTATTTTACTTTAGAATTCACGTTGAATCTTAATTACTTTCAAAACTAATGATTTAAGTTCTTTGGCACTTAAAAGATTTCTCCTGCCATAGGAAATAACCTTGTCGGTGGTTTTTAATTACTGTCCATATTTCCTCAAAGTATTAAAAATTTGAAAATGACACAAAATCTAGAATTGTTCACAGATTAGATCCCCTTCATGATTTTTAAGTTTTTTCCCCTCCAGGCTGGCCGCAGGGTTTCACATTTATATTTACTTACATTAGGGTATGCTTAAAGAAATTCTTTTTTGTCCACATGTGCTATTTTTGTTCACGTGTGGTTTATAACATGTACTTTTCTTTGACCAGCCCACATGTAAATGGGTCTCCCACGTTCTGGATTGTTTGTTGTTGATGGTATTTTACTACAGAAATGTTTATTAAATCCATGTTGAACTTGTTGAATAAATATAATATACTGACCTTTTCCTTATTATTGGGATCATCAGAGTGTCCGAGTCATTGACCTGAGAACAGGTTTATTACAATGCATTGTAGACTGACCTTCTGTTTTCATTGTAATTGAGATTTGAACCACATGTATGCGGCAAGTCAACCGTGTCTTTATGACAAAATTTGTCGAAACATCGTACCATATTACTTTAACAATACTGTAGATTCCTTATTTTACGCGAGTACTTAATATCGCGAAATGACTTGTTTACGTCAAATCGCGAGAACATTAATTCGTGAGTGCTCTGTTGAGCAAGATTTTTTACATATATTTTAGTATATGAAATTAAAAGCGAGTGACTTTAATTCGCGAGTGATGCTTCTCGCAAAATTACGCGATAATTCCTTGGCTATAATTGGGAATTTACGGTATCATGGACATCATTAAGAGCATTACTTGAGTTACTAGTCTTTTATTGCTACAGTGATGAGAAGAGGAAGATCACGGAGGATTTCTGGGTTCAGAGGTCACAGTGATGGAATATAACATAGTGCATACTAATCTAGAAAGTACTGTGTTAACGGATATCTACTTATTTCCGGTCACAGTAAAGGATTAATATCAAATTGGACGCCATTTTTGAAAATGAATACCAATTTATTTTGCAATCATATACAGTTGAACTTGGTTATCCCGAACATCGATATCTTGAGTACCATGGGTTGGAAGTCCCTACAGCATTTTGTTTAGGTATTTCACCTGCAATAGCTTGAATTTTTTCACAGCACCATGGAGATCGAGATAACAAGGTTTGACTGTGCTTCCATAAGTTCAAATTCACTTAGAGATCTCGCGTATAAAAAAATTTTGATAAAGAATTAGATGGCCTTGTTTGACACTTTGACTTTGAACGGAGATCATCTGTTCAAGGTCACTGAAAATTTATTCCAAGTGAAATCGATAGAAAGCAACAGACCATTCATTCTACTCTATACTGTTTTGACGAATTCCATAATTATGGCTGAGTGCTATGTTCACTGTATTCTCCGGTGCATGCAGGGTGACGACAAGAATGCTGTCGGTTAAACACCAATCATGCATTATATTTTAATAGGGAAATATGTGGTAATGGAATTTCTCTTTTCCTGTTTTTAATTGTTATTGGTTAGGATTTTTAGGTCGCTTGGGTCACTCAGGTGACCTGCTGCAATTGAAAAACGTTCGTTGCTGTGCGTTAACAATTGAACAATTTGAACTTGTTTTTGGTAACTACCATTCCAATTGCTTTCAAATTAGGTATGGAGCATCTTTCAGACAAAGGTGGATTTGTAAATTTCAGGACCACTGCACGCCAGGGGTGCGACCAAAACTGCCAAAAATTAACCAATTTTTAGCTCACCTAAGCTGAAAGATCAAGTGAGCTTTTCTGATCACCTGTTGTCCGTCGTCCGTCTGTAAACGTTTTACATTTTCGACTTCTTCTCCAGAACCACTGGGCCAATTATAACCAAAGTTGGCCAAAAGCATCCTTGGGTGAAGGGATTTCAAGTTTGTTCAAATGAAGGGCCATGCCCCCTTCAAAGGGGAAAAAATCACAAAAATGCAAAAATAGGGTGGGGTCATTTAAAAATCTTCTCAAGAACGACAAGGTCAGAAGAGCTGATATTTACATGAAAGATTCATGTTTGTTAAAATCATGGCCCCCGTGAATAGGATGGGGCCACGATAGGGATCAAAGTTTTACATACAAATATATAGGGGAAATCTTTATAAATCTCAGCAAGAACCACTAAGCCAGAAAAGCAGAGATTTACCTGAAAGCTTCCTGACATAATGCAGATTCAAGTTTGTTAAAATCATGGTCCCTGGGGGTATGATGGGGCCACAATAGGGGATCGAAGTTTTACATACAGATATATAGGATAAATCTTTAAAAAAAAAATTCTCAAGAACCACTGAGCCAAAAAAAGCTGATATTTACATGAAAGCTTTCTAACATAGTACAGATTCATGTTTGTTAAAATCATGGCCCCCGGGGATAGTATGGGGCCGCAATAGGGGGATCAAAGTTTTACATACAAATATATAGGAAAAATCTTTAAAAATCCTCTCAAGAACCACTGAGCCAGAAAAGCTGATATTTACATGAAAGCTTCCTGACATAGTGCAGGTAAAATCATGGCTTCCGGAACAGGTTGTGGCCACAATAGGGATCAAAGTGTTAATAAGCCGATATATATAGGGTAAATCTTTAGATATGAGCCAAGGTGACCCAGGTGAGCGATGTGGCCCATGGGCCTCTTGTTAAAACTCTTCTCTGCAACCGGACAGTTGTAAGGAAAAACCAAATGCATAGTCGCGTAGAGTAGGAAGGCCTGTACTGAAATTACAAATTTCATGATCGGTTCTGACTCCAGGACGGGCAATATTCGGTATATGTATTCAGTATTTATGTGTAAAACATTTAAACAACGTCTTCTTGAATGTTATTTATACTGAATTGAAAGTAAATGTTCAATTCTGCAAGGAAAAATTGTGGGGGGAAAAAATCACATTTCCATAGAATATGGTCTATTGTTTCCTCATCATAATGACTATGCTTGCAATACTTAAAGTCAGTTTTTCTAAGATTGAATAAAAAACAATTTGAAGCTAAGATTCTGTTTATAATTCTGTATCGAAAGCATTGCATTTTGCAATCTTTTGTCACTCTGAAGGGTATTTTTTGGATTATTTTCGATTCACTTCTAATAGCTCACTCCATTTTGATTTACCAGCTGAGATTGAGGTATTTCATTGAGAAAAAAAAAACGTTTTGATTTGTTGCATTTCAACACAATATATCCTTTGATGGTTTGAGGTATCATTAACTTTTTTTTTTATTCCTAGCATTTCAACACTATATTATATTCTTTTGATGGTTTTGTCACATTCGTATTTTTTTCATCCATTCTTTGACAGCATGAATATTGCTATTATATTCTTAATTAGATAAGTTACAGGAGGAATATGTTTTGGTTCCAGCTGACATAGCTTGTAACAACATTGTCTTTGTAAGGCTCATTATTACAACTGTGTTTTAAAAGACCTTGGCATTAATTCCACTTTTGTTAATCGTACTTATACTCCAACTGCCCTTTCGAAAGATGAAATTCTTCGAAACCATGCTTCAATTTTAGAAACATTTAATATACCAGTCCATGGGTCAGATGAATATGAGTTTTCCTACATATACTGGATTCTGAAACTTCATAAAAACCCTTAAAAGCAAATATACATTGCTGGATCCAGTAAATGTTCTACCAAGCCCCTATCTTTCCTCCTCACGAAAATACTAACACCTGTGAAGGAGAAACTCCAAACCTATTGTGCGACTACATATGCCAGAAGTGGCGTAAATCAAATGTGGATTTAAAAAAAATCTTTAATTTTTTTTTTTTAGTAAATTTAAAATCGCAAAACTTTCCCCAAATCAACAATATCAAAACCTATGACTTTTCAACACTCTACAAGACCATTCCTCACGATAAATTAAAGACTATACTTTTTGACATCATAGACAGTTGCTTCTTCAACAAAAATGGAAAACGCAAATAATCTTATCTAGTGATCAGTCATAAAAAAACTTACTTTGTTAAACACCACTCTGATTCCACGCACAAGTACTCTGAAGTTGAAATAAAAATATGCTGGAGTTCGTCATTGACAACATCTTCGTAGTCTTTGGCAACGCTCAGCATCAGGTGTGAATGTCACGGGTCCTCGGAGATGACCTTAAAAACGAATGTCCCGTGTCACAGTAGCTATGTCACGCTAAATAACCTTCACTGCTCAATGGCCGTAAGCGGCAAGCTTAGGCCTAAATTTGAAGCCCTACACCGGTCTTGGTGATGTCTCCATTTGAGAGAAAAATTCTCGAGGGGGCCATTATAAGATAAGATAAAATCAATCAATCAATCGTCGTCTTTGGTGATCTGGTCTCCCAACAGTCTGTTGGAATTCCAATGAGCAGGAGTTATGCTCCTTTGGTAGCTAACCTGTTTTTATATTCTTATGTAGCAGAATTTATTAAAAAACTTCTACATGAGAAAATAAAATCTCTTGTTGTGGCCTTCAATTCGATATTTTGATATATCGACGACGTTTTATCAATTAACAATAGTAATTTTCATTCATATGTCGATTCGTGAACTCAAAATAAAAGACGTTTACTTCTGCTTCATACTTAAGATATTTTATTGAAAGTAGATATTAATGGCAAACTAACAACTCAGCTTTATGATAAACGGGATGATTTCAGCTTCTCCATCACCAACTTTCCATATTTTTGTAGTAATATTCCATTATCACCTGCATGTGGCGTTTATATTTCTCAACTGATTCGATACGCAAGAGCTTGTTCTGCGTATGGTCAGTTTTTAAATCGGGACAGGCTACTGACAAACAAGTTGATGGCGCAGGAGTTTAAACAGTCTCGTTTAAAGTCAGCATTTTTCAAATTCTATGGTCGTTATAACGATCTAGTTTGACATTGGGGCAAATGCTGTGTGAGTTCCATACCAATTGCTAGGCCGTTCTAAGCCCACTTATTTAGACTACGGATAACTCCGTTTACCTGATTAAGATATAAGGCTCACGGCGTGTGTGACCGGTCGACAGGGGATGCTTACTTCTACTTCGCACCTGATCCCACCTCAGGTATATTTAGCGGTCTGAGTTTGCCCAACATTCTATTTTGTATTGCTTATAGGAGTTATGAGATTGATCACTGTTCGTTTTATAAGCCTTTCATTACTAAAAAGTTAACCTTTATATTTAGATTAGTATTACAAAAAAGATTCAAAAGCAAGAGGTGGGCTGTCTTCATTGATTATGTCATTATTCATTTATCATAAAATGGTTTACTAATCCGTCAAAATGAATCATTGGGTTAGAAAATAAAGGTGCATCAGGACCAACATTAGACTTATAACTAAGGTTGTGTAATACAAGAGACCCATAGGCCACATCGCTCACTTGAGCCACCTTGGCCCTGCTGTTGTTCAGGGTCAACTCCAAAGTATAACAAGGGTTTGCCATGAATCGTAAAATTTAAAACAAAAAGTACGTTAAACTCCAAGGCCAAAAACTGAAACATTATTGTGTCACAATGTCTTGTCTTAAAGAATCTATACAAAATATGAAAACCCTAAAATAGTTCCTGATATACTTGATAAGATATGTTTTCTTAAAAGTAGTTCAAAGTCAAAGGACTGATATGAAATGAAAGGTCTTGACATACAAAATTTATATACAAGATATTAGAGACCTACCATAGATAGTTCAGGACATTGAATAGGTAAGCTTTTCATTAAAACTAGGTCAAAATTCTAGCTCAAGGTCATAAGATTACACATCATTAAATCACATGAAAAGTCTTGCCGTAAGAAATGTATACATAGATATTTTATTGAAAGTAGACATTAACGGAAAACTGACAACTCAACTGTATGACAAACGGGATTATTTCAGCTTCTCCATCGGCAACTTCCCATATTTATGTAGCAATATTCCATTATCGCCTGCATATGATGTTTATATCTCTCAACTAATTCGATACGCAAGAACTTGTTCTGCGTATGATCAGTTTTTAAATCGAAGTAAGCTACTGACAGACAAGTTGATGGTACAGGGCTTTCAACAGTCTCGATTGAAGTCAGCATTTCGCAATGTCTATGGTCGTTATAACAATCTAGTTCGTCAATACAACCTCGCATTGGGTCAAATGCTGTCTGACGTGTTTCATACCGATTGTTTGGCCGTTTTTGGCACACTGATTTTGACTAGGGATAACTCCGTTTACCTGATCAGGATATAGGGCTCATGGCGCATGTGACCGGTCGACAGGGGATGTCTACTCCTCCTAGGCACCTGATCCCACCTCTGGTGTGTCCAGGGGTCCGTGTTTGCCCAACTCTCTATTTGTATTGCTTATAGGAGTTATGAGTTGATCACTGTTCGTTATCTTCACCATTCATAAGTATTGCAATAAGATTCAAAACCAAGAAATGAATGTCTTCATTGTTTATATCATTAAGTCGTCTGATGACGCTGTCAAACATTTATTTATTATAAAATGGTTTACTATTCCGCCAATATAAATATTTGGGTTATAAAATAAAGGTGCATCAGTAACAACATCAGACTTGTAACTGAGGTTATGTAACACAAGAGGCCCACAGGCCACATCCCTCACCTAGGCCACCTAGGCCCTGCTGTTGTTCAAAATCAACACCAAAGTATAACACGGTCTTGCCATAAAGAATCTATAAACAAAATATAAAAATCCTTACTAAACAACGTTCAAGAGATATTGAATATGTCAGGTTTTTAAATAAAAAGTACGTTAAACTCCAAGGTCAAACGATCAAACACCACTGTGTAACAATGTCTTGCCATGAGGAATATATACAAAATATGAAAGCCCTACCTAAAATAATTCATGATATACTTAATAGGTTACATTTTCTTAAACTCGGGTTTTCTGTTTCTATGTTAATTTCTCTGTCACTTATCAAGATGAGACATGCTGTGTACCATTTCGTGGGTCTTGCTAGATCATGTTGTAGTTTTGTCAATATCTTTTTAAATTATAGGTTTTTCAAGCTCGTCATTTTTGAGGAAATACAATGTATTATAAAGTGAGTATGTGGTTTGTCCGTCTCACGCCTTCACAGTTTGCAAGCCAAGACCTTTGTAAACAACTTGAAAATGTCCGTATTGCAAGGATTTTGATTCTCAACAATTTCCTGTTTGAAAAATTACAGGTTCTTGAACTTGGTCAATTCTGTGGGAAAATATTTTATACACAGAGCTCTTGTTTGTCTAGAAATACTTCCTGTTGCTGTTCTCTTAAGATAGGACCTTATATGATAAGATGATAGAATACATGATATGCTATATAGAGTGAAAGTATACGTTATTACTTTGTAATCAAACTGCCGCGGTGGGTTAGAGGTAGAGCGTTCGCCCGCATACCGAAGGTCGGGGTTCGAATCCTGCCACGACAGACATAAATCGTAAAACAGGTAGTGACATTTCCATCGCCAAACGCTCGGCATCAGGTGTGAATGTCACGGGTCCTCGGAGATTACCTTTAAGATGGATGTCCCGTGTTACAGTAGGTGTGGCACGCTAAAGAACCCTAACTACTCAATGGTTGTAAACGCCTAGCATATGCTCAAATTTGAAAGCCTTCACCGGTATTGTTGACGTCTCCATTTGAGTGAAATATTTTCGAGAGGAACGTTAAACAAGATACAATCAATCAATAATCGGGTCTAATCGTGACCACTTAGCCCATTGAACTGTTCAGTTTTGCGCCATCATTTATTTAATGTAGGTATGTTTTATGCTTATTAATACAATAACCTTCGGGGTCAGGTCAATCAGTACTTAACAACATAGTGGTGTATGGATTGTAAAATAAATCAATTTTTAAAAATCGTGTGATGGGGACTTACTTAGTTTCATTTTTATTTTATTTATTTATTCATGTTTTCTTGTAGATAAATTTATACATTTTGTGCCGTTGCCTAGAGTTTTCCGAAGAATTAGTCTCTTGCTTTCATTTCAATGTTAAATCAAGTGGTCAATGTTTTAAATATTGATTTTCTAAAATATCTCTAAATTTCTACGATGCTGCCTGCCCTCTTGATACATGTGTAAATCTATAGAGGGGGCGGAACAGCACCCCCCCCCTCCCCCCCCCCATTCCCGATCAAGATTTGAGAATTATGTATACCGTAATGATTTAAGAAAAAATGAGTTACATTTGCGTGGTGAGTAAGGAGGACAGATGTAAATCACAAACATCATGAAATGACTATGTACAAAGTGTCCCTCACATAATATATACCGGTGTTTGATATCTTTCTTTCATAATTACCGGTGATTGATGTAACAATTTTGTTCATACTCGATTGATTGAATATTGTTTTACGTCCCTCTTGAGAATATTTCACTCATATGTAGACGTCACCAATGCGGTGAAGGGCTGCAAAATTTAGACCTATGATCGGCGCTTATGGCCATTGAGCAGGGACTGATCTTTACCGTGCCACACCTGCTGTGACACGGGACCTCGCTTTTTTCGGTCTCATCCGAAGGATCGCCCCATTTAGTCGCCTCTTACGACAAGCAAGGGGGTACTGAGGACCTATTCTACCCGGATCCCCACGGGTGTTCATACTCGATGTTTAACCATAGATTGCAACAGACTATTCAGTACAGCCTGAACCTTCTTACAAGGGTGTAGAAGGTTCAAACAAATACAACACATTTAGTATCTGTAACCTAAAGGTGTGTATGATCAATGAATGAAAGGCAAATATAACGAACAGTGATCAATCTCATAACTCATATAAGCAATACAAAATAGATAGTTGGGCTAACAATATATGTTTATATCTACTAGTGATTCAAACTTCTATATATTTGTATCTCTAATGTAAATATTCTTATTGTATTGCTATTTCATTTTATACCAAAAGAGAGCAACATCTCAGGATTTACGAACTTGTTTCCAATCCTTTTGGTTCTTTTGTCAATAAATTATAATCTATTCAACTATTAGGTTAGGATTCCGCGTATTGATATTTACACTATTATGCCACTAACAAACTTCTGAACAATATAAACCTTGGAGTGATAGAAACTGATGATGATTCAAACTTAAAAGTCTCTTTGGCTAAATCGATGGGGCGCTTGCCAGTCCCTTTTTTATTTGAAAAATATACTTTTTCATTATTTTTACATGCCTCTAAACAACTTGCAAAGCTTCATTGACGAATCCCCCTCTTATAAATTGCTGTTTAGTAAGAGGTATCCGGAAACGTAATATTGAACAGATGAAAAGAATGCACCAAAGAA
>NC_079170.1:8549870-8751362 GCF_947568905.1 Ostrea edulis | reverse complement strand
CTGCCAAACGTCACCTCGTTTCAGTACCTTCAGTACTTTGATTTCAATGAGTGCTGGGTTCTAACGGATTACATGTATATGCTCTTGAAACAATAAAATGGCAATTTTTCATATACTATCATTATTGTTGTGAATTATTCTTGAGGTTGATATTATCTTGTAACATCGGATGAGGTGGTCTAATTTTGGCTTCAAAGTTATCTTTAACAAGTATGCATTTCCCTTACGTACATCACGAAGTATTTCAAGTGTGTGCATGATGACCATGTCAAGTATGCAGGAAATATCTTTCTGTGCGCTTACGTTTAAAATTATATTCCATCCAAGTTGATATCAATTTCTCTCGAGCATTTAAAGAGTCCTGACTAAAAGGTATCCGTTAATATCATTATTAGATTCACTACATGATACCCAAAGGAGATAGTGAGAAGGTTTGTAACGTATGCATACCATTTTACATTCATCTTTGTCATCATTTTAACTATTTAAGTGTTAAATTAATGTATATTTTTAAATTTTTCTAGAAATGTAGATTTAATACAATGAAAGATATGACAAAAATTTCATGAAAGAGTTTTTATTCTATCATTATTATTTTTTTTCGTTTAAAAAGTATGCTTGCAAGATTAAAGGTTCTGTCATGATGTAGATAAGTTGCAATTAATGCATTTTAAATCATGCCAAAATGCTGATCTTCTTTAAGGATGTTTGCACCTGAGGTTTAGAGTATTGCCATTTTTTAAAAGTATATATTTAATTTCTACATTGACGGGGAATTATGAAATTAAAAAGAAAAACTGGAGCAAGAGTATTTGTAATACAAAATTTCAGGTAAATTAATAAAGATGTTTTTAAGAATCGTGTTCTTTTTGGAAAATTATATACAAGAATATCAGGATATAGGGCTCACGGCAGGTGTGATCGGTCGACAGGGGATGCTTACTACTCCTAGGCACCTGATCCCACCTCTGGTGTGTCCAGGGGTCCGTGTTTGCCCAACTATTTATTTTGTATTGCTTGTAGAAGTTATGAGATTGATCACTGTTCGTTATCTTCACCTTGCATTGATCGCTGTCTTCGTCTTTCATATACCAAATTAATGAATTTACAACATTTGAGTTAGTTTCAAGCATCTGCTACTTGAATTACGAAATAAAAATACACGTCAAGGGTTTAAATATTGACAATATATTGGATAAAATAGAAACTGTGAAATCGTGTACATTCAACTTTTTTATTTAAAAATCATTCTGCCACCAGATATAGTCCTTTCCAAACACTTTAAAAATTTGAATTGACATAGAATGTTCAACTGGGGTAGATTTAAGTTTAACACGTTTGGACCAATAAGATAAGTATTGAAGCAAAATAATTTAGATGTTGGTTTGTATTAATGAAAGGTGAAGATAACGAACAGTGATCAAACTCATAACTCCTATAAGCAATACAAATATATAGTTGGGCAAACACGGACCTCTGGACACACCAGAGGTGGGAACATGTGCCTAGGAGGAGTAAGCATCCCCTGTCGACCGGTCACACCCGCCGTGAGCTCCATATTCTGATCAGGTAAACGGAGGTATCCGCAGTCAAAATCAGTGTGCCAAGAACCGCTTAACAATCGGTATGAAACACGTCAGACAGCATTTGACCCAATGATTGGTTGTATTGACGAACTAGATCGTTATAACAACCATAGAATTTGGGAAATGCTGACTTCAATCGAGACTGTTAAAACCCTGTACCATCAACTTGGTTGTCAGTAGCTTGCCTCGATTTAAAAACTGACTATACGCAGATCAATAAACATTAACAAACTCCGGACAAGGAGTGTCCTATATTGAGAGAACACCCCGCCTACACAGTGGAAGCATTCTTCACATTTGTACTCGAAACCCGAGGAGCCAACTTCCTTACAGGAACACAAATTGGCGGAATTTGTTACTTTCTGGAGAAATTATTAACAAACATAGGCACGTTGAGTTCATGCTAATATCTACATGTTTCCCTTTTGATTTGAAAAAATGCATTAGTATTAAAACTGAAAGACCATTACACGCAACAACGAGACAAAATTTCGGGCAGGTATAAGTATGTGGATGAAGCTTAGAACGATTAATAATTTTATCACGGTAAAAGATCGATTTGAAAACGAAATTAATTTATTTCAAGTACGGGTGTAGATAAACGGAAAATGTTTTGAATAGTTTATATCATTCAGTATTTCTTTTATATTTGTATTACATTTTCTGATATTCACACAGAATCAAAATATACCGGAGCATGATTTTTTGATTTCACACAGATTTGAAGTATACCGGAGTATGATAATATGTAAATGAGGGTAAGATTGGAAATTGTCTACCCGAGAAAATCAATGTTGATCGAGGCGAAGCCGAGATTTACAATGGTTTTCGAGTGATGACAATTTCCAGTGTTACCGTCGGTTGCATAGAATATCTATTTTATTACACTGAATGTTATGGACTCTTGCGGTTGGAAATAAATTCTGCACGGTCAATATTTTTGTAATGTCATCCGTTATCAAATATCTTTCACTGTTGCTTCATTCTATCATGCTGGAGAGCGTGGTTTTCTCGGAGGACCTTTGGGACACCTTGTCAAAACAGTGTGAACAAGCCTTCGAAATGAAGCGATTGATTCAAATTGCGTATACATATATGGTATCTGACAACATGACTATTCTAGTTCAATGATTCAACGGCAGTTGTTACTTATACATACACGTAAGTTATAAAACGTAACAAATCATTTCAGATTTATTATACTTCCTTGGAGAAAAATACGTATTCGTCTGTTCGGTACAGAATTATGAACTTCATTTTACTCCTGGAGACCGCCATATTTGTGGCCACCACAGTTGTAGTAGACACACAGCCGTTGTTGAAGAAAAGTGTAATTATGGAAGAGAGGAAATTCACGGACTAGAAGAATATGTTAAAGGTAGTTCTACATATCTATATTGGTATGTAGCTAATTCTTTAGGCTGAGTTCTACATATCCATAGTGGTAAACAACTAATTCTATAGGCTGAGTTATACATATTCATAGTGGTATACAACTAATTCTATTGGCTGAGTTCTACATATTCATAGTGATGTACAACTAATTCTTTAGGCTGAGTTATACATATCCATAGTGGTGTACAACTAATTCTTTAGGCTGAGTAAATTTAAGCAATGCCACACTGTGCATACATTCATAGTTAACAAGTTCGGATTGCTCAATTTCCAGATTAAATCTTAGTATGGTTGATATTTTGTAGACATCAGTCAATCATTGCAAAGTCTTCACAAGGTCGTAAGTGCTTTGGTATCTATCCATGGGACAAATAAAGGTAAATATTGTTTTGAACATTTTCATTTTAATCCCCTTCCTTAATTTCTTCATTAAAATATTCTTGAAATCATTGTTAATGATGCTAAGGAGTAATGCAGGTAATTCGTGTTTTGAATTTGAATTAGTATTCAGTGAATGAAAAGCATCCACTTTCTAATTCCCAATTATCTCTCTCTCTCTCTCTCTCTCTCTCTCTCTCTCTCTCTCTCTCTCTCTCTCTCTCTCTCTGCCCCCCCCCCCCCCCAAGTGAGTGGGTCACTACAAGGATTGAATACGTAACTTTCAAGCTTAGATATTGTATTTTACATTGTTCTCGCAAGCGAACTTGTGCCAATATTCACCAATATAAGTTCAATAATCCTATAATATCGTCGTCAATATTTATGAGAGAGAGAGAGAGAGAGAGAGAGAGAGAGAGAGAGAGAGAGAGAGAGAGAGAGAGAGAGAACATTGGTTATCATTAAATATTTTAAACCCTTATAAAATTCTACAGCAAATGTTTTGGGTATCGTAAGTCCTTTTAAAAATTGAGAATTGACGCACAGCTAATTGTATGGTCAATTCCGAAGAATTGGAGATGCACTGTACATGTAGAGCAATTTTGCAACATATTTTCATGCGTAAAGGTGTGAATTCAGCTTCCCACGAGGCCGTGATCAAATTTCAAACTTTGAAGCACGCGGACATTGTGTATTACAATCAAGTTTTTAATTGTCCAAGTGAGTTTAGTATGGTTAAATAATTCTCCAAATACGTGACTGACTAATATTCATCAATCTCTACCCAGAGTTATCGTTCCCGCTACGCTCCACTAATACTTGTTGTAGCGCAGCGTAATACGCCCTCTGGTGAGAGATTGAATATTCATCTAAACTTGTAAATCAGATTTTACAACACTTCAGTGTTAAACTAATCACTCGCGTTTCTATTTATCGACTTCTTTATTTGTATACAAAGTTGAACATATGACATTTATAGCCAAAATCAATTCATAATGAATTTCTCAGAAATAAAAAATAAATAATTCTGTTCGTCTAGGTGAAAGATGTGATAAAGCTTTGCAGCTGAATGCATCGTTTACTGACAGTTAAAACAAATGTACACAGGGAAAGTCGATGAAAAAAGTTACTTGCAAACCCTGCGGCTTCACTGATTTAAACCACTATTTTACGATTTTACACCGTGTGTTTTCACCGTGCGATGGGGAATACCCGTGGCCTGTACTGTATATATTTATATACCTCTACCTTACCACCATTGTTTTAAAATGATTCGGGATATACATGACGGCTTCACTGATTTAAACCGCTATTACTTCATCAATATTTTTGGATTCAAGTAAACCACCGAATGGTTAATTTACATCATTTAACATTATATCCAGATTTCAATGTCATTTTATACGACCTCATACAAACACGGTGGGTATTAGGAACTAACTTTTTAGAGAAGGCAGACATCTTGTGTATCCGAAATACACATACACCGTGCCACGCCGTGTCCACGGTGTAACACGGACCATTTTACACCGTGTGTTTTCCACCGTGCGATGGGGAATACTCGTGGCCTGTACTGTATATATTTATATACCCCTACCTTACCACCATTGATTTAAAATGATTCGGGATATACATGACGGCTACTGGCAATGTGTTCCGTGGATGGGGTTGTTTTGTCACAATCAAATTAAAAAGAAATGCTTTACATTGTGCATTAAGGTATATGTATTAGGAATAGCAAACCGTCACCTGTAGTGTGTCCACTATTGGAACATTGGATAGGAAACTCCACGTTTCTCGATTAATATCAATATTGCAATTTAAGTTAGTTTCAAAACAACAATGCGTTATGCGATAACTACGGTATGCCATAATTTCCTTGATCGATTGTGCATGCAAGGTGAAGATAACGAACAGTGATCAATCTCATAACTCCTATAAGAAATACAAATAGATAGTTGGGCAAACACGGACCCCTGGACACACCAGAGGTGGGATCAAGTACCTAGGAGGAGTAACCATCCCCTGTTGACTGGTCACACCCGCCGTGAGCCCTATATCCTGATCAGGTAAACGGAGTTATTCGTAGTCAAAATCAATGTGCCAAGAACGGTCTAACAATCGGTATAAAACGCGTGCCAAGAACGCACTTACCACAAAGTGTAGAATAAACAGGTAGGAGAGAAACGTAGTGGTTTATGTCTAATCTACCTTCATCGTACTTGTTCTGTTTCTTTTATTTCTAGTGTGCCCTACAGGATGGAAGATGCACGAAGACTCTTGTTACAAATTATATAAAAAGGGAATGACAATGGAAGATGGAAAAGTTTGTCAAAAACTTTGATTTGATAAAGATGACGACTAGTTTTACACATTTCAAATTCTATTACTTGTAAAAGTTAAGTTTGAAAATCATGCTTAACAATTGGCTTTACTTTGCAGAAATTTTGTTCACGGGTAAATGGATACTTGGTGGAGATCGAAACAGAAAGGGAAAATGACTTCATACTCGAACAACTTGAGAACAATAATGGACAAATAACACAACCGGTAAGAAAGCATGCATGCCATTAGTATTAAGGTGGCAGAATTTTGGAAAGGGGGTATACATCTAAGTCAGGTTATGACAGGTTAATGAAAAATCATACTACCCTGTTTTCTCAATATTTGTATTTCATATTAGTGTAGTTATTAAATTAGGACCCTAAATTAAATGTCATCTATACATACATGTGTTGTTGCACAAAACATGTCCTGAGCAGGTGCCCCCTTCTTGCTCTGATTTTCTGTCATTTGGGCTAAATCCGCACCACCCCCACACCACCACAGTACCAAGCGAGGGGATATAGACGCTGTGCAGAATCAAGAACCCTGTCTGACCTTCTTAAAAATCTACCTTTTATAAGGGGCCATCCACCTTCCCTCTGAGCTACCTACCTTTTCCTGGACACTCTAGGTTTTAGTCTGAATTTCTTTAGCTGCTGACCACGTGTCTTAGTTTCGCATTTGCACCCATCTATATACTAGGCATCATGGTGACACCTACATGTTGCATATCATTTTTTTCACGAAGCACTCAGTTACACTTGAAATGTATTCTAAAATTATTCTACACATTTTTACAAATGTAATATCACTTCAAATATGGGGTATCTCCATTTTTTAAAAAACTTGACCGGGTCTATAGTGCGAACATGTCCCCTGCTACTTAAAGCAGACGACAAGGGAATAGTTATTACAGATAATTTGAACGTTGATTAAAAGCATTCTCTACACACTGATTTTGACTACGGAAACTCCGTAAACCTGATCAAGAAATAGGGCTCACGGTTGATTTGACAGGTCAAAAGAGGGTACTTACTTAATTCTCTTAGGCACCTGATCTCACCACCTGTATGCCCAGTGGTCTGTGTTTGCCCTTCTCTTGATTTTGTATCTGTGTGGAATTTATGAGATTGATCGCTTTTCGTTATCTTCACTTTTCCATGCACTAGCACTACAGAATTTCTGATATATACTTTGAGTTTATCATCTAGATAAAAAAAACCCACTAGCCACGGATGGCCGAAAGCTGGTAGGTGCCAGGGTATATAATTGGTATTCATTTAACTGGCGGTGGTCATTTAATTTATCAGACGACCGTCAGTTCTTCAACTGATCTCTCTCTCTCTCTCTCTCTCTCTCTCTCTCTCTCTCTCTCTCTCTCCAATAATCAGTGATATACATGTTATACATGAGGATTATTGTTTGTCGACTGTGCTGTTAATTCACAAACTTTTTGACAATGCTCATTTTCCGTTCTTTTACATGCAGATTAAGTTATTTTCACATGCAAAATAAGATATATCCCCCATTCTTTGAGCGGTAATAATGAATTGTAAGAATGTAACCTTTGATTAAATAATGAATTGAAGAACGAACAGAGACCCCCTCCAATTCAGCATTATAACGTTTGGAGAAAAGAGAATTGTTTTTCTGCTTGTCAACAGTTGTAGAAGATAATTTCACCTCCGCCTGTCCCAACATTTTAAAAATCGATGGTACGTGTCTGTGTACGATTCTAAACTCTTTCAAAAATAATAACTCAGCGGTATAAAGTAAATTGTTTCTGAAATTGGCAGCCGGCATGTATATATTATTTGGTGGTGTCCAGATAGAGTAAGTGGTGGCAGCCACATAACTTTAGTGGCGGTCACTAGTTCAATTGATATTACTTCTATACTTTCATTCTAGCCCCATCCTACCCCTGGGGCCCCTGAATTGAAAATAGAGAACTTGAATTTTACATGTAACTACCTGTAAATGCTTGCATAGTAATATGACTAATCATGACATTGATTTTTTTAAGATGAAGATTTTTAAAGATGTTTTCCTACTTTTTTTATTGACATTTTGATCCCCTATTGTAGTTCCAACCTACCCTCTTAGTATTCATGTTTTGAATAAAACAGAATATACATTACCTGGGGATGTATATGAATGACCAATCATTGTCTTTTTGTTCTTGAGAAGATGTTTCCCAAGTATCCCCATGTAAAACTTCGATCCTCTACTGTGGCCTCACCCTAGGACATTGATTGAACAAACTTGAATTCCATTCATCCAAGAATGATGTTTGCCAATTTTGATTGTAATCGGTATAGTGGCTCTTGATAATTAAGAAAAGACAGAAAATAGGGTGCGGTCATTCAAAAATATTCTTCTAAAAAAAAACAACACAGGACCAGAACAGTTTGAATTTGCATGAAAGCTTTCTGACATAGTGTAAATTCAGATTTGTTCATCTTGATCATGTAGATTTAAGTATGGTTCCATGTAAAATTCAGGCAGAGGGTGATAAGTCGACCGTCAGGGATCGAGCCGATACTTATATATACAGTAACATTGTTTCTAGGAAATAATTTGGTGATAATATTTTTTTTCATTTGACGCACCTTCACAGAGCTGTGTTACTAAAAATAGGATACCCATGTTTTGACCAAAATTGACTCATAAAAATGCTATATATTCTTAAAGGTTTTTTTAAATGAAAAGATCATACATTTTCACAATGGCTTATATAAAATGAAGAAGAAGGCTACTGTTTACGAATTTCTGTTGTCATAGTGAGTATTTGTTATGTGTTACCATGGTAACTGTTGCTGTAGTTAACGAAAGGATTTTCTAACAGAAAAACATTCCAACTTTAAGACCATTTTTCTTGAAACAGCAAACACTTTCAAAAAAGTTTTATAATTAGACGGATAAAGTACATGATATTGAATAATTTTTACTCAATATTTTTTTTGAAAGTTTTTACTGTACTCGGAAAAAAATATATGAAGATTGTGAAAAATGGCGGGAAAATAATATATTTTCATGTTCTTAAATTTTCTTCTACTTACAAACTATTCAACAAGTACACTTTTCTGTCATGTTCTAGTAATTATCATATTTATAAATATCTAAAATGATCTTCTTTATGTGTTTACATACCATAATGATATGTCTATAGATGTAAATGCAAGAAACGATGCATAGCATTTTGGGTCGGGATCGAAAGTCCATTTATTATTAACCCATTTATTTCAGATTTCCTCAGGTTTTTGTAAACAACTTATTAGACCGGTCTTTATAGGATATTTTGCACTGAATGGCGATTTCAACTTGCAAGTATTTTTGGCTGGATAGTTGTGAGTGTGTGGGTAATTAACAGATTAAAGAAAAAGTGCTTGGTTGGCAATTGTTTTTCATTTTGAAATTCACCTATCAACAACTCTTTTGAGGCTGGTCAACGACGTATGTTGTAGGTTGCTCGAATGACAAGAGATTGGCATTATAGTTCCAAGTATAAAGAGAATAAATGCCCATGCTCTTTTAAAACGTATATCTTTAGAAAAACAAAACTTGAAAATACATTGAACATGTTCAAGGGAATCTTATGATAAAACATTAAGACATAATTTATCAACTTTTGTGTTTTACCCTATCAAATAATTCATTGAAAATATCTTTTATTTGAAAAATCATTTTGAATTCATTTTTGCTCTGTGTAATATGAAATTTAAAAAATTTATTACAAAGCATCTGGACATTTAAAACTTTGGCTAACAATTCTAGAAACATGATATGGCTCAAATTTTAAAATAAACTTTTTAGCACTTGATTTCCTTATGAATCCTTTGTAAGAGTGGAACAAAAACTTTTAGTGAAATGTACGTTTTTACAGTCGTATAATATATATGTTTGTTCAGGAAAAAATAAGAATGAGAACAGAAACTGTAGACATTTGTGTCATTAATATTGTAAAATTTGGACAGTTTATATTGACTTTATATAATTTTATGAAAATACATGTAATGTAGAAATGGGATTGTTTTAAAATTCAATAATGTAGTTTAAAGAATGTAAGTTGACTCATTTATCATGTCTATGGCACTATCTTTACCAAGTATGATTACAGGTTGCTTTCAGATGACAAAACAACTGTTTTACATAATCCATGTAGATATTAGTGTCTGTAAAGTGAATTGAAAATGAATTCTTAATTATTTCATCAATACATTCCATTATCTATAAGATTTTTTAACAGTTGCAACTTGTAAGTTTAGATGCTTTATAAACTGTATACTGAAAAATGTACACTGAAGAGTTCTTTGAAGGTTAAAAATTTTATTTCAAAATCATACTTTTTTAAAAGTGTAACCCCAAGCAAGGCATAAACATGATAAAGGAACAAATGAGCACAGAAAAATATTTGTTACGAACATATTTACAAAACGGAGGTAGATCCAGAAAAAAATATAAGGGTGGGAATGGAGGGGTTGTGACTCGTGTATTCACCTTCTCCATCCAGAAAGGGGTGAGTGAAGAGCCCAAAAATTGCATAAAATAGACCATTTGAGCTATTCTATGATGCATCACATTATACATGTATTTTTGCATGTCAACACAACTTCATTACACAATTCAACCCATTGGTGTTTAATTTTTTCATAAGTTGTTTCCCTTTCGAATTTAGGTACATTAGGAATTTCAGTTGAAATAATTTGAATAAACACCATATATAAGAATGCTTTCATGTTTATTTGACAATTTGTCATTTATTTCTTCATAAAGTTTTGATATTTTGTTTGGATTCAATATTTTAGACTGTCTTGATGTTCAACATTGAATTTATGGACTCCTTTGCTTTCCTTTTGTAATAGTGTCTTGTACTTTCACTTGGTTTGATTGATTTTCCTCCTGTTACCACTTTAAGTATGTCCTTGGGTTTTGCACCTACAATACAATAAGATAGACACTGATTTTCAGGACACAAGAATTTACTTATTTTTCTCTCCTCAATATACATGTATAATATATATTTCTCTAGTTTTTGAGAATGTTTGAACATTTTATATCATAAAACTTTCAAATTAAAGTACACACATCAGAGCCTAGTAGTCATAGTACACATTGATATTTAAATTATACATGTAGTTAGAAAGAATAAAATACTAAAACAGCATATAAAACTTTTGAAAACAAGAACTGCTTAAAGAAACTTGTATATGGCATGGAGAAGGTGTTCCAAATATTCTAAATCAGTGACAAGTAGGTTTAGGTACTAGTCAGGGCAACAGCTGTATCAGGTTTTGAGTCTGGTTTCTGAGTGACCAATATTTTTCTATAATGGTGGGTTGGGGGTTGGTTGACTTTGACCTCATTATCAGAAGGGGTCATATAGTGTTTGTATATCAGGATTATTATATAATACTGCTCTACCAAGTTTGAGGTTTATAAAACATTTACACTGTAGATTCATTGGTACATATGTGCTACATGTATTTACAGTTACATGTATGTATTTACCACAGAGGTTTCCAATGCATGTAGTGATGGTAATGGCACTCCATGATGCTGGTATGAAAACTTTAAAGAAATATACATTAGCTAAATGACTTGATCTTTGTTATATTTATATATTATTATTAAAAATATAAATTCAAGAACTCATGCATTGACCAGTCCCCATGACCATATCAAATTGAGGCAGACTTTAAATAGTAATATAATAGATATCTAATAAAAATGTCAAGAAGACTCAACTTATTGATTGATATGAAGATTTATAATTAACATTATGAATAGTTTTACAATAAAATGGAATTCTTTAAAAAACTAAAGACCCTAAATATTTTCTTTGATATGTCTAATAGTATGCATATGTTTTTAAAATATGAATTCCGATTTGTCAAGAGCTGAATGGTTACCACTAAAAGAAAAGATTTTGTGCATATGAAATAATGTTTAAAAAATTTGTGTGTTTATATAGAATACCTTGAAGGAAAAAACAATGATGTGTATATAAAATAAATTGAAGGAAAAAAAACAACCCATTGTGAGATTTGAACCCGTTACCTCCGGCATGCTAATCCAGATACCTAACCACTTGACTATCTGTGATTTGTAATGAGAAGGAATACATTATATACTAAACATTGCATCTCACAAAGTCATATCATGTCTTAAATTTTTATATGCAACTTCGACTGAAATCTACATGTAGTACATAAAACCACACTCTTTTGAAATGATACCTACTCCTACTGATCCTCAGTTAGGCATAATCTACATTTCTATCTGAGACAAGAGGCGTTTGTGTGGAGGATACGTAGATGTCTGCTATTATTGCAGACCATTACAAATGAAACATGCCGTCGATTAGCCTAGGCCTAAAACATATCATAGCGTTACTGTTGAAAGTATGACTTTTTGAAACAAGGGAGTGGGTGTCATCTGTACACAGTCGTCTCATACAATGCTACATTGTATAATACAACATTCGTTGTGATTTTTATGCTAGTAATAATAAATATTGCGAATTTTGACTTATTAAATATGTAAATCACACCATTTGAAATTACCGGAAGGCGGAATGTGCCGACTTGGTGACATGTCATATAAGAAATGTTGCTCGGTCTTCGTTGTTGGCTGCTCCACACACGTTCTATTTTCAGTGACGCCATATGCATCAATGTATTTGTGACACTCTCCGAATGTAAATATATTCGTTTCCTTTAGATGAGGCTTGAGGGTAGATCACACTCTGTCGGAATATTGTCCTACACGGCATTCAGTTTTGGATCCGCCATATTCCGCGCACTTAGTGTGTTGACAACGCAGCGCCCCTAGCGATCATCGAGGTTAAATTCAAGAACGATAACCGAAATTGCATTAAAATCGAAACATTCAGAGAGGTTTTAAAATGTTATATTGAAACTTTCAAAAAAAAATTTATTTCAGAGGATGCATTTTTTATTTGTTTAATGTTATATAATGATATATTTTCATACCCGCTTTGCTGTTTTTAGATTTCAAAGGGATTACAAGTAGTGTTTTGTATAGATTTGCACTGAGCGTGAATTCTCCATGTTCATAATTATCTGTCCATAATTTTGGAACAAGGCGAAATAAATCAAAACTACTTTGTATATTTGCTAAACATATTACGGTGAGTTAATATGCTAAGTTTGGGTTCATTTCGTGCACATGGACTTATCACGAAAATGCGATTTTGCCTGATTTTTACGTGGAACCATACTTAAGAGCTTAAGTTGATTTTTGCTATAAAAGCAAAGGTCATAGGTTACAAAGTCATATCATTTTTTGAATTTTCATGAACTAGCAAGATGTCCACCACTGGTGTGTTTCAATATTTTTAAATCTCCAAAGATAAATAGTACATTTGATAAACTTTTGATGATAAAATGTAACGGAAATATTAAATGAGGCAGTGATGTATCATGTGTCAATTGTCTTGAATTTACCAGTGCATGAATTACCTGTTTATGCAATACTAATATTTAGGTTCTCAAACAAAGTTTGGAAACATATTATTTTTACTGTTTCCAATTCTACCTCTTCTTTTTCTTATTTTTCTCCGGTACTTTTTTTGTCGGTGAGTGTTCTCAAAAATTAACAAGGGATCGATATGAAACCTTTTAAGGATGATATATCATTTGTAGATGTGCAGAACGATTGTCATTTTGTCTGAACGTGCATGTATGCGCATGTCCTTGCATTGGGTATTTGGTACACTAACTTCGGAATCAGTCTAACTTTCTTGCTTTTCAATGACATCTTTTGAGATTTATATTGTAGGTAGATATTGAGACCCTTAAGTGATCTAGATTTCGCGGGGATCACATTTCGTGGATAACCCTATTCCATGAATTTCAAACCACAACGATACACGTAATTTATACCATGTTGCTATGTGGAAAAAGCATATCCATCAAATTGAATTCAATATCCTCATGAATTTGAATTATTCCATAATATACAGTGTACGTTGGATTATCATATGTGGACGTTTGAAGTACAGTTGTGAAATTGAACTTTACAAAGACAGCATTGTTACAAGCTTTGTCATTGAAACATAGTATTCCTCTTCTTTAGTGAGAAAGAACAAGGGACGTTATTGGCCATAGTACGAAAGTTGAAAAAAATGAAAAAAATCTCGGCGTTATATAGCCAATAACGTCCCTTGTCCTTCCTCATTTGAAAATCATAAGATAACGAAATTGCAATTACATAAATTACAAATTACTTTTTCCAATTTTTATTAGACAGTTAATTGTAAATCACATATGACTACCGAATTTTTAATTGCAACGGGGACCGTTACAGATGTTCTCCAAAAGTCCTCTATCTAAAAAGTGGTGTCATTGTGCATCTGCACAGCCAATCATCTTAGATTGTAAGGTGTTGTAGTATGTACCTATGATGTCAAAATCATTCAATTTTTCTCTTTTAAAAGACATTTACCGATTATCTGATTATTAGCCAATCGAAATTGACGCACGTGCTTGCGCGTGAGTGTAAATGATTTTGACAGTGTTTGCTAAGTAGAGAGTCCAAAACATATCTACAACCTAAATTTCAAAACATTTCATTGAAATCTCAAACTGTAAACTAGACTTAGCATCTATGGTTCACACCATTCATTAGACATTTATATTGTGAAGCCATTGCAAACCATCATTTTTAGCCTTTCACTGGAACGTTTAGCCATTTCAGCACCACAAATGAAAGAAAGGAATACACTAGCATACTTACACACCTTACTACCACTTAACACTTTTGTTAATGTCATTCTACAGGCATTTGTATCACCCATAGCAATTTGTAAGGAGTACCAAGACACACCCAAAACCTCAACGTCAGAAGAATTTGATGAAAAACAAAAACCCTGTGGTCATTTAAAAACCTAACCTTCAAAAGTCGACACATGCATATGCACGTGCGCGATGGCGTTTTTTTAACACCAATATATAGATGCATATATTATCTATCTATGTGGTGAATATCAGCTCATTAGCTCTAGTCATAAGAGAAATACAGACGTTCTAGTATTATGCGATGGAAATGAAGCACATGTTGTACTTCACGAAAACCCTCCCCAACTGCAATGCATTACAGGATTTAGTAATGTTCTATTAAGTCCCTATGCGTACGCCAAACGTATATATCATCTGCTGTGAAGGAGGGACTTTAAACGTACTGGGCCATAATATATGAAAGAAGTGGTGTAAATCAAATGGGAATTATCAAAAATACTAAAGCAATCTTAGCAGATTTGAAATCATAAAATTTATCTAAAATCAACAGCATTAAAACGTACAACTTTTACCACATTATTTTGACATTACATTATATACTGCAATAGAAATGAAAAATGTTGATATGTTGTGATCCAATTACTATTTTGTTAAACGCCACTCTAATTCTACAAACAAGTACACTGAAACTGACATTAAAAGATGTTGGAGTTCTGCAATGATTCTACGTAGTCTTTGGAGATCAGGATTCCCACCATGAACACAAAGTGCGCCCCTTGATTAACCGATTTCTTTTTGTATTGCTATGAGTCTGAATACATTAAAAGCTTCTTCATAAGAAGAAAAATATCTTACTGTGGCCTTCAATTCGACATTTAGATACATTCACGCGGTTTTATCTAGAACAGTACTCACTTTCATTCATATATCGATTCGATTTATTTCACTGATCTCGTTCCATATATGCTTCGTATCACAATATCTTATTGAACATAGACGTTAAAGTCAAACTAACAACTCAACTTTATGACAATCGGAATGACTTCAGTTTCTCCATCGTCATCTTCCGTATTCATGTAGCAGTATTTCATTCTCACCTGTATTTGGTGCTTATATCTCGATTGATAAGCGAGAGCATTATCTGCGTATAATGAATTTCTAAATCGAAGCAGGCTACTGACAAATGAGTTGACGTTGCTGGTATTTAACAGTCTCGTTTAAAGTAAGCATTTTCCAAATTCCATGGTCTAATGATCTAATTTGCAAATATAACCTGTCATTAAATCTAACGTGTCTTATACCAACTGTTAGAGCGCTCTTTAAATATTGATAAATTAATCAATTTTTCCGTTCAAGATAGCGAGCTCATGGTGGGTACGATTGGTCAAAAGGGGGTGCTGCTTACTCTTCCTAAGCACTCGATCATACCGCTAGTGTCTTTATGGATCTTCATTGCCCTACTTTGAATTGTGTATTCTTTATAGGATTTATCTTCACCTTTGTCACACTGTAAAACATTGAATTGTGAAAGAATGCCACGATTTCTTTACTCTTCTACATTTCACAAAGAAACTGAGTGGGTATTTAATCATACAATACACATATCCCTAAACCACAACTGTGAAATTCATGACTTCTAGGTAATTTCTTTCCTTTCATTTTCTTTGAAGGTTGTTGGATTGGCGCAACCGATGAAAAAAAAGAGGGCCAATGGACATGGATTACAACAGGTACCAATATCTCATTTTCGAACTGGGCAGACGGCGAACCAAACAATGAACGGAATGATGAACACTGTCTGGAGCTGAGAAAGGACCAGTTGTGGCGCTGGAATGATATCTCATGTACTAATGAAATGGTGGTACTTTGTGAGAGGGAGAAGATTGAATTGACCGATTTATAAATACCTAGTGTCCTTTCACAATGATGAAGTCACCAAGCCAAAGACACTATATAGTTATCTACAAAGACTGTAATGGCCGTCTGCGTTTTATATCATTCATCTACATGAAACATTATATTTGGTTCGGATAATCCACATGTTTTGGACAATAGGTTAAACATTGCCATCCCTTTTTTGGATGGAAAGAATGTAACTATTGTGGAGTTCCACATTGAACTATATTAGACCCAATGTTTTTATCCTGTTTATCAGTGACTATGTACCAGCACTGAAACATCGTCATGGAGATATTTGTTAATGTCCCAACTGTAATCCAATTCAGAAATTACCTATAAAGATTTACACATTTAAGCTATATACCAGGGTCATTCATAGACAATGTCTCTCTCGTATATATATATATTCTTTTGAAAATAAAATTCAACACATTATTGGATTCGAAATCATTTATTTCATCGAACTGGGATGTTTCATTTTATTTGATCATAAAGTATTCTTGATATATAATTTAAGAAACAGTATAAGTTCTTTCGCCATAGACCATTCTTACGTCAAAAACACAACGTCACAGCGTCGCTCTCCACAGCTTTTCAAAATATTCAAAATTTCTCTAATTTTCACATACAGCCTGTAGCTTTATTGTCTAGGTATCTAGGTATCTAGCTGGCTGCAACTCTTCCCATTTCCAAATATTCAGTAAGAATAGGGAAGAAGGTGCCGGATCTACCATCAAAGATATTTGATAATTTCGTAACAGTGACGCTGCCATCATTTTCCATAGCGTTACTTATTCTTTTGACAAGTTATTCACAAATGATTCGTTTCCTACCGAGACGTTCGTCATCCAATATAGGGTCTTTATCACCAAAAATCGTCTATACCATTTATACACTAAAGTACGACTCACTATTGGCATACTATCCGCTTCTTCCCGAATCTTAACATTTTCTACTGAAGATTTCCGGAGTGTGACACACAATTTTATGGTCATTCACTGCCTCGTGATTTCCCGCGACGTCATGTTTTTCACCTTCACCTTTCTCCTCCACGAAAGAAAACACTGTCCTCTGTAATCGATTTCCATTAAACGTATTAACATATTACGTCAAATTTTAAATTGATGTAAAAGTTCTCTACTAGATGGTATACATTTTCTTCTATTTTATTGCCATTCTTTTTTTTTTTTTTTTTTTTTTTTTAGAGATTTCACAATTATCATTACATGATGCATTTTTGTAAATACATTGTAACAAAATTTTATCATGCGCAGTGAACTCATTTTTCGGTTTTAGTTTTTTAAATATTATTTGATATTCTATAACATATCTGAATTTTCTTCAGTATAATTAAAAGCATTTATTCTCTGGTTATGTCTACCAATTTTGGAAGTAATATGACGTTCAGAAAATAGTTACCACAAAAGTCTACGAATAATTTTATGAAGCTTGTAAAGATATGAGAATTAATGTTGGTAAAAATTAAATCATCGTATAAAATATTTCAACGCTACGCGAATCAAATGCTGCAACGAATCGGAATAAAATTAAGTTTTAGAACATGGAGAAAACATTTTGTTGGGTATAATTGACTATTTAAACTATTTAAACTGTGAACTCAAAATAAAAGACACTACAGAGTCGTTCAAGTCTGCGTCATGCTTGGATATTTTATTGAAAGTAGTTACTAACGGCAAACTAAAAACTCTACTTTATGACAAACGGGATCATTTCAGATTCTCCATCGTCAACTTCCCATATTTATGTACCAAAATTCCATTATCACCTGCATATTGTATTTATATCTCTCAAATGATTCGATACACAGGAGCTTGTTATGTGTATGATAAGTTTTTAAATCGAGGCAGGCTATTGACAAACGAGTTGATGATGCAAGGGTTTCAACAGTCTCGTTTAAAGTCAGCATTTTGCAAATTATATGGTCGTTATTTTGATCTAGTGTTAGACCGTTATTTACACACTGATTTGACTACGGATTGCTCCTTTTACCTGATCAAGATATAGGGCTCACGGCGGGTGTGACAGGCCGACAAGGGATGCTTACTCCACCTGGGCACCTGATTCCACCTCTGGTGTGTCCAGGGGGTCTGTGTTTGCCCAACTCTCTATTGTATTGTTTATAGGAGTTGTGAGATTGATCACATTTCGTTATTTTCACCTTTCATTTAAAATAATACAGTAGCAATTTGCGGACAAAACATGATAACATGTTATGCAAGTCGAAAACCTTAACTATATTGCATTATTTGTAACACATCTGGCGAGGAATATATTGGACAAACCGGAACACAATTAACAGCCTGGATGGGCGTCCACCGCCAACAACTTGGAGACCAAAGTATGAGAAAAACTCCGTGTAACGAATATTTTGACACCTGTGCTGGAGGCAACAAAATATTTCCATTTTATAAACTTATAACAGAATCAACGATCATGAGATTTGCTAAAGAAAATTATTTCATTAAACGGTTTTCTTCTAGACTAATAAACTTTAATCAATGCATGTAGAAAATTCTGATCGTCAGAACTTTTAATTTATCAACTTTTATTATGTGAAATTTTATGCTATTTTGTCCAAGTCACATTTCCTGAACTTTTGTATTATGACGTTACTGTATGTACATATATCTCTTCCCTCCTCGCAAAGATTGTCATTACGTCATGACGTCATAATAGAGCAAGTGATTTAGTAATCTTTTCATATTACTTTATAATTTTTATAATATATTTCATTTCCATTATAGTTCAAAACTAGTTATACAGCTTTACACTTCCAGGTACGAAATACTCATTATAAGCCGTCATTAGAATATATATATAGTCAAACTTGTCTTAGCGGCCACTTGAAATCAGCGGCCACTCCCGAATAACGGCCATTCTTAATTCCTCCGAGGATTTTTCCTATATACTTGTACTGGAATAAACGGTCACCTGTGTAACGCGGCCAGCGGCCACTCAAACCATCACCCAACACATTAATTACAATGTAATAGGCGGCCATTTTGTCAAACGACGCGGTTTTATCACGTGATATTTTACATGAGTTAATCAGCTGTGATGATAGCTGATTGTTTTGAAAACACACATTCGCTTGGGTAATTTTAAAATACTGGTCAGTTTACCTGTTTACAGGACAAACTGGATTAAGAGGTCACCGTCCGACGGAGAATGAAAAACAAAAGGTCACATACACTGTATGTCAGGTGGTGTATTAATACAGGTTGCTTATTTTCCCCAAGTAAATACAGTTCGCAAATAATTTAAAGAGATAGTATGTTCAATGGAGAAAATAATTGTACATGTATTTGGAATTCATTATTAAAATATCAAATAAGGTTTTCATACATGTAGTTGTAAAAAGAGAATTAAGAATACACTGTAGTTTAACAAAATTTAAAACACAATGCGTTGTAATCATAATCTATTATTCATTAGAAATTACATTTAATGTAACTGTTTAAAGATGATAAAATTTGCATGTATTTCATATTACATGAGATTTAAATCTCATTTATGAAATTTCCTATAACTTAAAATCCATTTGTTGTAAAGAATAATATGCATTTCCTACTTGTAACTAAGAAAATACAATGCTTCTCTGGTGGTAAGAAAGCAAATAATGAAGTGTTGTGTCTCCTTTTGAACAATGATGTTGAACATGTGTTATTAAGTACGGAAGCCGATAGGTGCCAGGGTATAGAATTAATATTTATTTAACTGGCGGCCGCCACTTAATTTAACTGGCGGCCGCCACTTATTAACTGGCGGCCGCCATATAAATTAACTGGCGGTCGCCAGTTATTTTATCTGGCGGCCGCCACTTAATTCATATATGGCGGCTGCCAATTGCAAAAACAATGTCATTCGTATCGCTGTGTGATTATTTTGAAAAGATTTAGAATAGTACGCAAACATGCAGCATCGTTTTTCAAAGTGTATAGGGACACTCGGAGGAGAAATTGTCTTCTACAATTGTTGACAAGCAAAAAGGAACCTAAAATGTCTCTTTTGTCCAAACTTCGTACTCCTAAATTGGAGGGAGAGGGCTCCGTTCATTCTTCAATTAATCAGTTCATTCATTATTACATCTTTACCATTCATTCCTACCACCAAAAGAGTGGCATGAGGGCCAATCCGCCAATTAATCTTATTTCACATGTGAAAATAATTATAGTTTGCATGTGAAAATAATAGAAATTGAACGTTGTCAAAAAATGGAGAGTCAGCCCCTTGGTTCTACGTATTTAACATTACAATCGAAAAACAATAATTTAATGCTCAAAATTGTGTGTGTATATATATATATATATATCACATACATATTACCAAGCATTGGGAGGGATTGCACCCCTTTCATTTTGAGAGAGAGATAGAGAAAGAGAGAGGAATTGAATAACTGGTGACAGCCATATAAATGATTTAATTTGAGTCTCGGCCGCTATATAAATTAATTGGCGGCCGCCACATAAATTAAGTGGCGGCCGCCAGTTAAATAAATATTAATTCTATACCCTGGCACCTATCGGCTTCCGTAATTAAGAAATGAAATATCATTTTTGAATGTTATTGGGATATGACATGAAGTTGGTCATGTGATCAAATCATATAACGCCCGAAGGGCGTTATAGTAGGTTTCATCACGTACCAACTTCATTTCATATCCCAATAACACTAAGAAATGATATTCTATTTCTTTTATTTATATTTTCTATTTTGATTTGTATTCTTACCGAACTTCCATGATTATGTAGCAGATGACCGAAATAATGACCGTAGAATACAAAATATAATTTGTTAGAGTTTTATCAAATAAAAAATTAGGAACAATATCAATGAGAATATAAGATATATATATTTAATTTAAGAGGTTAAGAAAAACGAAACAGGTATAAAATAAACGTAACTTAGAGCGTAAAGTTAACTGAAATGAAGACAAGAGGAGCGGAGTAAAGTACATCCGTGATGTGATTTGGTCGTACTCAGCGATGGACAAACTGGTGTTAGTGTAGCCTACTAAATTGAAAACACAATTGTTGAACACAGATTTCGACATAAATTCAAATGATATGAGAGACTTGATGGATGATATTATGGATCAGGTTAAAGTTAAGCTCTTAGTAAGGTTTCTTTGGAGAGAAACAACGGCATGTTCATCGTTAGGAGTCACGGTTGTAGCCATGCAGTAAACTATTCGAGACAGTAGGACAGATTTAGATAAAGTGCAGGTAGGTTGCTTCTTTTATTTACCTTCAATGTGTGCAAGAGAAAATAAAAACGAATTGACAGAGTTTTTGTTCACTTGATAGATTTCTGTTACAAGATTTTAATGAACAGTGATGAAGACTCGCACCGGTACCCTGACATGAACATAATTTTTCGAACCTCGAAACCAGCCTCACTTATGAACATGCCGAGTCATAGCCGTGATGGCAGTTGCCATGAAACAACAGGTTAACTTATCATCATAAAGTAAATACATGAAGGCTTATAACTCTGCCAACATTTTTTTCGCTTCCAATATTATAGAACTTTATTTTCTAAATTCGCCATGCAGAAGTTGAAGATGTTGTTTGAGGATCTTCACTGGTATATCTCGAAAACGATTTTTAAATAATCCTATAACTTCCGATATTGCTATTTGATCATTTGGACGGGCCTTGCCGACAAGACAGTTTTGTATAACTCTAGTCAGGTTTTTTTCACCAGTAAGCATATAGGAGAATATGAATTCACTTGGCCATCCAAACGTCAAGGATTCGGTATTAGGGTTGAGAAAACGTGCCCGGTTAAGCCAAAGTTCAGCATTGAAAAGGGCACATCTGTCTAAGTGGTTTCGAGCATAATGTTTAAAACTTATACGGTACCAATTTTGATGCACCAGATGCGCATTTTTTGAAATACAGAACAAGGTCTTTACAACTCTTCAGTACATGCGAGACACCCGTCTTGCCACATCATGTCATCCGGTTTTTTTTTTTAATTTACTACATTCCGTCTGAGACAGGCCGGTAAACTTCTCTCATGTTTGTGTCCTATCAACATCTAACTCTGGCTATCGTACATCACCTTGGAACATATACCAAAGTGTCAATGGTTCAACTAATTAGCAACATTGAAAACATTTTCCAATTCCCAACCAATGTTGCAACCACTATAACCTTGTTAAAATAGTCATTTTTCTCCAAATGGTAAGTTCAGTCAATTCGTGCAATGGGGCCCACCCGGCAGTCAAATCCACAGGCAACAGTCCATCCTCTAATGTTCCAATCCAATTTAAAAAAACAACCTTTATACTTTAAAGAACATACACTTATGCCTCCAGACCATCACCTGTTTCCACTAGTTCCGCTATTATTCACGTAAACTACTTCATTCAGGAATTGATGGGAGTCAATTTTCTGTCGGTGTTCGACAGTGTTCCCCGTACGGAGTTGGTCAATTTTCCCGTTTGGGAGAATACTCACTCTTTTCGCCTTTTTGAGAGTAGATTTTTCATTCGATTTGCACGAAATTTGTGCATGTGGCATGTCTGGGTTGTATTTGGGATTTACATTCGCCTAAGTTCTTGTCATTCAGACGTTTGTCATATATATTCTTTGTTCACGCCTATGTAGGACATCTTAAGGATCAAGAATGTCGTAATCTGGTATTCATTTTGTGTCATCATGTCCAATTAATTTGGACTTGTGTTCAATTCTTTTAATTTGTAGATGAATTTTGGCACTTCCCTATGTAATGTCATATATTTTTCATGTCTAAAAAACAGTCTCAGGTATGCTCAGATTGCATAATTTTGCACCATTTGATAAAATGCTTTTTGCTTTTGGCGCCGCTCAGTTCGAGCCTGTTGCTATAAATTTTTCCCTTGTGGGAAATTGGTAATACATAGTTCTTGCCAAACCTCCCCGCCATTAATTCCTTACAGGGGGTAGCTTACATCTATGGGGTGTTTTTGCACGGGTTGATGGCGATACATTATATCAAAGTTTGTGGCGGGTCGGGGGATTTAAAGGGCATTTTGGGACATTTCTGGTCTGTATTTCCCCATCTTTCACTCAGTACGGAGGGCATGTGTTATTTATTGGGGGAAGAATAAACCCTTAGGTGCTCTTCATTGGGGAAAGAATACCCATCATGAAGTGTAATATTGGGGTCCACAGTGTCTGTCAGACTGTGGCTCCTTTCAACCCCTTTTAAAAGGAGGGGAGGTTCATCTCGGAATACTCAGTGTCAGCAGTACTATCAACCAGGGTGCAATCTTTAGGAAACAGGGTAAACAGATATGTCAACCATTCAACCTCTGTCCACGTGTTGATTCCTAACGTATGTGTTTGCATAACTATATTTTGTATTGCTTATAGGAGTTATGAGATTGATTACTGTTTGTTATCTTCGCCTTTCATTGGGACATCACTGGCACTTATGTACAATATAAAGGCCCCCGTCTTGCCCATTATGCACCTTGTGTGTTGGTATCTCGGTTGGTCCCTCAAGACCTGTGTAATTGAGTAAGCAATGCGACCAATTATCTCCAATTTCCTGTTATGTGTACAGCTGATGTTTTGCTGGTAATGACATTCAATAAAATCCATGAATGGGTAAATCAAGTTGGAATTATGGTATTTGTTTCCACGGGAATGGTTCAAACCCAATATAGCCTGATGGAATTTTTACGTATATCCCCCGTTCTTTTGGTTACTAGTTGACTTATCCACTTCGCCTAAAGGGTTTAAGTGTTCCAAGGTGGATATATCGACTGCTCAATTAACAATATTCACACAGCCCCGTTGAAACCTCCTCAAATATGATAATAGGTAACGTGATAAAAAGAATATCCCATGGTCTGTGGTTTGATGTGAAATCGAAAAACTTTTCCCAAATCAATAGCATCCAAACTTTGACTTTTCAACACTTTACACGACCATTCCACACAATAAATTAAAGACTAGACTTTTTGACATCATAGACGGTTGCTTCTTTAGCGGAAATGGAAAAAGGAAATATTCATATCTAGTGATCAGTCATCCAAAAACCTACTTTGTTAAACACCACTCTGATTCCACACACAAGTACTGTGAAGTTGAAATAAAAAATATGCTAGAGTTCCTCATTGACAATATCATCGTGGTCTTGGTGATCAGGTCTTCCAACAGTCTGTTGGAATTCCCATGGGCACGAATTGTGCTCCTTTCTTAGCTGACCTGTATCTATATTCATATGAAGCAGAATTTATTCAAAAACTTCTACATGAGAAGAAAAAAGCTCTAGCTGTGACCTTCAATTCGACATTAAGATATATCGACGACGTTTTGTCTATTTACAATAATAACTTTCATTCATATGTCGATTCGATATATCCCAGTGAGCTCGAAATAAAAGACACCACAGAGTCGCCCACTTCTGCTTCATACTTAGATATTTTGTTGAAAGTAGACATTAACGTCAAACTGAAAACTCAACTGTATGACAAACGGGATGATTTCAGCTTCTCCACAGTCAACTTCCTATATCTTTGTAGCAATATTGCATTATCGCCTGCATAAGGTGTTTATATCTCTCAAATTATTCGATATGCAAGAGCTTATTCTGCGTATGGTAAGTTTTTAAATCGAAGTAAGCTACTGACAAACAAGTTGATGGTACAGGGGTTTCAACAGTCTCGATTGAAGTCAGCATTTCGCAAATTCTATGGTCGTTATAATGATCTAATTCGTCAATACAACAGGAATATATCCCACGGCCTCTACATCGAATTTCTCATTTATCCTCGTGTAATGGGAAATCACTGTATCAGCGATAACCTAGAAACAGGAGCATCACAATAAAATATAATATAGATCCAATAAGCACTGCAGAAAACACAGATATAGGGCTCACGGCGGGTGTGACCGGTCGACAGGGGATACTCACTCGTAAGCACCTGATCCCACCTTTGGTGTGTCCAGGGGTCCGTGTAATAACTCTGGAATGTCTTTATTCGTTGAAGGTGTAAATTCGTGGGTGAGGGGTACCCACGAATTACACGAAAATTGAGCCACCACGAATTGTAATGATTCCACAGGAATGATGGATAATTCGCCCTCAAGACAACTCGTCCTCAAGACAACTCACCCTCTCTCAGGACAACTCACCCTCTCTTAAGACAAGTCGCCCCTTCTCCTGAGACAACTCGCCCCAAATATTATATATAGATATTTTATTTTTATTGTGGGTGGGTGGGTGGGTGGGTGTGGGTGTGTGTGTGTGTGTACTAAAATTTACGCTTTTAGTCCTATAAAGATGCGTCTTTTTTTGAAAGGTGTGTGTGTTTTATCGATACAGTATATATACTACATAAGTGTAGATGTGAAGCATGAATATTTTGATACATGTATTTATCTTTCAATGCGTTTCTCAAATAATTCCCGTTGAAAAATCATAAAATTCCCATTTTATAATGGCTTTGCTTTATTGATTCTCTTCATGGGGCAATTTCAAAGTGAAAAGTATTCTGATGATGAGTACCTTAACGTTAGAAGTAAATGTATAACAGCTTGGGGGAAATCAAACAATCAGAGTTATGAGATTAATCACTGTTCGTTATCTTCGCCTTTCATTTAACAACAGACGCGGATTATTGATAATTATCAAATACGTCAGCTGTAGACCAATCTAATACTCTCTCTACCAAATGCTAACTTGTTTCCGCTGAAATTATAAATTTTACATCTACCCACAAGTGATGATGAATTTACTGAACCCAAACACTGGATTTTCACTAAAATATTTCGTCTTGCATAAACAGACACGAAGTTCGGTGTTTATGTGAACATGTCTTTTTGTCTGTGATGTATATGCCATCTATTGGAAATTCATTAATTTTTGCTAATACACCTCTTGGATTTAGACCAAAAATAATAATTGTAAACATGTATGATATGAAGGGGCGAATTATCTCAAGAGAGGGGCGAGTTGTCTTGAGGGCGAGTTGTCTTAGGGGGCGAGTTGTCCCGAGGAAGGGGCGAGTTGTCCTGTTACCTTCCAAAGTATCTGATAAAATTATAGGTTTTTGAAATTTATCATTTTGAGGAAATACAATGTATTATAAAGTGCGTATGAGGTTTTCCCGTCTCACTCCTTCACACTTTGCAAGCCAAGACCTTTGTAAACAACTTGAAATTGTCCGTATTGCGAGGATTTTGATTCTCAACAATTTCCTGTTTGAAAAATTACAGGTTCTTGAACTTGGTCAATTCTGTGGGAAAATATTGTATACACATAGCTCTTGTTTTGTCTAAAAATACTTCCTGTTGCTGTTCTTTTAAAATAGGACCTTATATGATAAGACGATAGAATACATAATATGCTATATAGAGTGAAAGTATACGTTATTACTTTGTAATCACACTGCCGCGGTGGTTTAGAGGTAGAGCGTTCGCCCCGTATACCGAAGGTCGGGGTTCAAATCCTGCCACGACAGACCTAAATCGTTAAAACAGGTAGTGACAGTTCCATCGCCAAACGCTCGGCATCAGGTGTGAATGTCACGAGTCCTCGGAGATTACCTTTAAGATGGATGTCCCGTGTTACAGTAGGTGTGGCACGCTAAAGAACCCTAACTACTCAATGGTTGTAAGCGCCTAACATATGATCAAATTTGAAAGCCTTCACCGGTATTCGTGACGTCTCCATTTGAGTGAAATATTTCGAGAGGAACGTTAAACAAGATACAATCAATCAATAATCGGGTCTAATCGTGACCACTTAGCCCATTGAACTGTTCAGTTTTGCGCCATCATTTATTTAATGTAGGTATGTTTTATGCTTATTCATACAATAACCTTCGGGGTCAGGTCAATCAGTACTTAACAACATAGTGGTGTATGGATTGTAAAATAAATAAATTTTTAAAAATTGTGTGATGGGGACTTACTTAGTTTCATTTTTATATTATTTATTCGTGTTTTCTTGTAGATAAATTTATACATTTTGTGCCTTTGCCTAGAGTTTTCCGAAGAATTAGTTTCTTGCTTTCATTTCAATGTTAAATCAAGTGGTCAATATTTTAAATATTGATTTTCTGAAATATCTCTAAATTTCTATGATGCTGCCTGCCCTCTTGATACTGCTGTGCTGGCACCCTGCGTTACAGTACAGACACTGAGAATTTGCGTACTTGAAAAGTACTTGGTCCGTCTAGCTTTAGCTTCCGATATAAAATAGAGGCGAATTTGATCTTTCAACAATTTATTACACATAAAACTAAACTAAATTGTATTAAACTTCCATAATATAGACATCATATAGCCGTTCTCTATAAAAGGAATAAGGATGGATGTTTCGGATGGAATCGGAGGATTTGGTGGAATTTGTTGGAAAGTGAATAAATATTCCCCAAATCATGAAATATAAATTTCTCTCTCTCACCTCACATCTTAAACTGTGATTTGATTAGTTTCAACCTAACTTTGATTCATAACTTCAGTGTTTTGTCACTATTATCACCAAAAATCAACACTTGGTAGAATCTTGGAGTTGGAGGAACACTGGTCTAATCAATAAATATATTTAACACATAATATTAGAACTTATAAAATCTTCTCATTAAATTTGTCTTAACAAATTTTCTTACATTTCTCCTTTGCATCTTCTCTAAATAAATTTCTTCTCTCTAATTTCTTTTTGCTCTTCCCTCAAATGCTGGGATACAATCTCCGTCAAATAATTCAATGTTGCCTGATTTTATACTAACCGCGTCCTAAACTACCAGGAGGCGCTCCGTTATTTTTCAGCCAATCAGCACCCTGAATCGTATTCCGTGCGTTGCGGTCCATGCAGACGAATGGAGGAGTTTGTAAATGAAACTAAGTAAATGTTTGTAATTTCTAGGTCAAATGACATGTAAAATTCAAGCGAGCTTAACAATAAGCCCAAATATATAACACAAAATGTATTCTTCCCCGATTCCCTTGATGAAATGGCTTATAGCAAAAGTAAAATTGAAACATCCATCCGAGATCGAAAGTTGGAGAACGGCCAGTATAAAACATAAGGTAAAGTTGTCAACAATGTGTACAAGCATACCACATGAAATTACGATTCATATTGTGCACAGTTAGTAATTATAGATTACATAAGTAATATCAAGAAGATATTAATTACCAATTGCATCATAATATACCGTATTTGAGCGTTTACAACGAAAACTAAACAACATGAACACTCGAACATGTACAATCAAACTCCGTGTGTATGTTGAATACCTACTTCATTAGAAGTAATTAAAAGTTTAACTGATAACTAAATTAACTCATCATTTATATACAAATTGTATCGATGAGAATTTGAAGAGGATATTCTTGATAGTCCAGGTACTACAATACATGTGCAAATATATAGAGGGGGCGGAACAGCACCCCCCCCCCCCCTTCCCGATCAAGATTTGAGAATTATGTATACCGTAATGATTTAAGAAAAAATGAATTACATTTGCGCGGTGAGTAAGGAAGACAGATGTAAATCACAAACTTATCATGAAATGACTATGTACAAAGTGTCCTCACATAATATATACCGGTGTTTGATATCTTTCTTTATCATGAAATGACTATGTACAAAGTGTCCTCACATAATATATACCGGTGTTTGATATCTTTCTTTATCATGAAATGACTATGTACAAAGTGTCCTCACATAATATATACCGGTATTTGATATCTTTCTTTCATAATTACCGGTGATTGATGTAACAATTTTGTTCATACTCGATTGATTGAATATTGTTTTACGTCCCTCTTGAGAATATTTCACTCATATGTAGACGTCACAAATGCCGGTGAAGGGCAGCAAAATTTAGACCTATGATCGGCGCTTATGGCCATTGAGCAGGAAGGGATCTTTACCGTGCCACACCTGCTGTGACATGGGACCTCGCTTTTTTGGTCTCACCCGAAGGATCGCCCCATTTAGTCGCCTCTTACGACAAGCAAGGGGGTACTGACGACCTATTCTAACCCGGATCCCCACGGGTGTTCATACTCGATGTTTAACCATAGATTGCAATAGACTATTCAGTACAGCCTGAACCTTCTTACAAGGGTGTAGAAGGTTCAAACAAATACAACACATATAGTATCATGTAAGCTAAAGGTGTGTATGATCAATGAATGAAAGGCGAAGATAACGGACAGTGATCAATCTCATAACTCCTATAAGCAATACAAAATAGATAGTTGGGCAAACAATGTATGTTTATATCTACTAGTGATTCAAACTTCTATATATTTGTATCTCTAATGTAAATATTCCTTATTTGTATTGCTATTTCATTTTATACCAAAAGAGAACAACATCTAAGGATTTACGAACTTGTTTCCAATCCTTTTGGTTCTTTTGACAATACATTATAATCCATTCAACTATAGGTTAGGATTCCACGTATTGGTATTTACACTATTACGTCACTAACAACCTTCTGAACATATAAACCTTGGAGTGACGGTATAGAAACTGACGATGATGTCAAAATTGACAGTCTCTTTGGCAAAATCGATGAGGGCGCTTGCCAGTCCTTTTTTTATTTGAAAAATATACTTTTGCATTATTTTTACATCCCTCTAAATAACTTGCAAAGCTTCATTGACGAATCCCCCTCTTTTAAATGGCTTGCTAGTAAGAGGTAGCCGGAAACGTGCAAGGTGAAGATAACGAACAGTGATCAATCCCATAACTCCTACAAGCAAAACAAAATAGATAGTTGAGCAAACACGGACCCTTGGACATACCAGAGGTGGGATCAGGTGCCTAAGAGGAGTAAGCATCCCCTGTTGACCAGTCACACCCGCCGTGAGCCCCATATCCTGATCAGGTAAACGGAGTTATCCGCAGTCAAAATCAGTGTGCCAAGAACGGCTTAACAATCGCTATGAAACACGTCAGACAACATTTGACCCAATGATAGGTTGTATTGACGAACTAGATCGTTATAACTACCATAGAATTTGCGAAATGCGAAATGCTGACTTCCATCGAGACTGTTGAAACCCCTGTACCATCAACTTGTTTGGCAATAGGTTACCTCGACTTGAAAACTGACTATACGTAGAACAAGCTCTTGCATATCGAATCAGTTGAGATATATAAACACCATATGCAGGTGATAATGGAATATTGCTACATAAATATGGGAAGTTGACGATGGCGAAGCTGAAATCATCCCGTTTGTCATACAGTTGAGTTGTCAGTTTGCGAGATGAAATGAACGCACCAAATGAAGACCCTCCATCCTCACTGTTTCCCACAATTTGTCCTCCAAAAGTTTGACCCCCTAGAAAAATGCTGGCCCCGCGCATCTGATATAATGTAATAGTTTCTCAGTTGATGAAAACCTGCAAGGAGGCATCAGACACCTCAAGCAAACTTTAACTCTTACATTTTTTTCAATGAGTGCTGGTTTCTAACCTATTATATGACTCTTAAAACAATAAAAATGGCAATTTTTCATATTCTATCATTTTTGCTGTGAATTATTCTTGAGGTTGATATTATCTTGTAACATCGGGTGAGGCGGTCTAATTTTGGCATCAAAGTTATCTTTAACAAGTATGTATTTCCCTTACGTACATCGCGAAGTAGTTCAAGTGTGTGCATGATAACCATGCCAAGTATGCAGGACATATATTTAAGTGCGTTTACGTTTAAAATCATATTGGATCCAAGTTGATATCAATTTCTCTTGAGCATTTAAAGAGTCCTGATTAAAAGGTCTCCGTTAAAGAGGTTCACACCTGACATTTGGAGTAATGTCATTTTTTTGTGACGTGTATTTTTGATTTCTACATTGAAGGAGAATTAGGAAATTAAAAAGAAAAGCTGGGGTCGCATTGAGTTATAGTGTTTTAAACATGACCTTTTTGTACTTAAAATTTATTCAATTAAACTTGATTTTTCTGTTAGTGTCAACACAACATAAGCAACACAAATAAACCATTACATAAAATAGATACATAATCATATCCTCTAACACTACAGATGAAAAAAAAAAATTAATGCTAATAAAGGAAATAAATAATGACTTTTTTGTACTTGATATACGAAAAACTTCATGATATCAAAATTGAGAGTTTAAAAGGACATATTAGGAGTAATGTCAATTTCTAAAATTTTACATAATTTTCAAGGTCTGGTCTTCCAGTTTAAAATGCAACTTAAAAAAGTGGGGGCTGGAGATCAATGTTTTGAATTATTGGCGAAAATACTGAATTTGTATAAAAAATTCGAGTAAATTAATTAAACCTTTTTAAGAATCGGTGTTCTGTTTGGAAAAATATATCAACCAAGTTAATAAATTGCAATATTTGAACTAGTTCGAAGTCTCAACTACTTGTATCATAAATTATAAAACTGAAATACACGTATAGAGGTATAAAAATAGACGATAAATTGGATGAAACATAAACTGTAATACTATGTAGAATAAGAACATTTGGAGTAGTGAATCCCACCGCCACAATATATAGTCCCTGTCAAACCCTTTCAAAAGTTGAATTGACACAAAAATTTTCAACTGGATAGAGTTCAGCAATAGATGTGTAATATATTTGCACCAATGGGATCAGTATTAAACTAGTGAATACTTCCTTGTAACATCCTGCGCAGTTGTACTGAAAAGCTCAGGAGCTAACTTCATGATACGCAAAGCAGATAGTGAGAAAGTTTGTAACGTATGAATACCATTTTACATTCGTCTCTGTCTTTATTTTAATTATTCATCTTTTAAATTAATATATAATTGTAACTTTTTTCCTGAAATTTACTTTTACTATGAAACACATAACAAAAATGTCATGAAGGAGTTGTTTTTCTTCAATCATTAATTTTTTCTTTAAAAAAGAGTGTGCATGCAAGATTAAAGGTTCTGTGATCAGTAAGACTGAATTAACGCTTTTTCATATTATCCCAAAATGTTAATCTTAGCACCTGAGTTTTGGGGTATTGCCATTTTTTGGAAGTATATTTTTTTATTTCTACATTGACAGGGAATTATGAAATTAAAAAGAAAATCTATAGTCAAAGTGTTTGTTATACAAAATTCCAGGTACATTAATTTACAACGTTGGAACTAGTTCCACGAATCTGCTACTTGTATCATAAATTACAAAGTTGAAGTACGCGTCTGGGGTATAAATACTGACAATATATTGTAGAAAACAGAAACTGTAAAATCGTATATAATTTTAAAACTATTTTATTTAAAAGCCTTCCGCCATAAAATATTGTACTTTCCAGACACTTTCAAAATTTGAATTGACATAAAAATTTTCAACTGTACAGGATTAAGAAATAATTGTATAAGATGTTTGGACCAATAAAAAAAAGTATTAAAGCAATATATTTTAGGTGTTCGCTTTGAATTAATAAAGATTTACAAACTCCGGACAAGATGTGTCCTATATTGAGAAAACACCCCGCTTACACAGTTGAAGCATCCTTCACATTTGTACTTAAAAGCTGAAGAGCCAACTTCCTTGCAGGAACACAAATGGGCGGAATGTGTTACTTTCTGGAGAAATTATCTACAAAATTAGGCGCGTTTAGTTCATGCTAATATCTACATGTTTCCCTTTTGCGTTGAAAAAAATGCATTAATATTAAAACTGAAAAACCATTACGCGCAACAACGAGACACAATTTCGGGCACATGTAAGCATGTTGATAAAGCTTAGAACGATTAATAGTTTTTATCATGGTAAACGACTTTTGATTTAATATTTTTTTTAATTTTCAAAAGTTACAATACTCAATATGTTGTAAATTATTGAATTGGTTAAATATCGTAAAACATCGATTTGAAAACGAAATTAATTCGTTTAAACTTAATTTCAAGTACAGGAGTAGATAAACGGAAAATGTTTTGAATAGTTTATATTATTCAGTATTTGTTTTATAACTGTATTATATTTTCTGATATTCAAACAGAATCAAAATATACCGGAGTGTAACGTGTTAGTGTTCGAAGATTTGGATGAGTCCCTATACTTATTGATATTGATCTTGAACAAATGATTAGGAAAAATACGAGTCAATATATATACAGAGATATTAAAGATTACCTATCCTTACGAAAAAATGTACGAGTCAATATATACAGATATTTACAAGATTTCCTATCTTTATCATAAAGAGACTATAGATCTTGATGTGACAGATCCGGGAGTACGGGAGATGTCCTTATACCGGTCAGATCCCTTTTGTCGAAGGACTGATCAAACAAAATAAAATAAACACCAGGTGAACGTCCCCACCTTTAAAAGCTTCCCTACTAGTATACTAGACACCGTATACTGTTAGTTTCTTTATTCACCGAACCTTCGATAATTCCTTGCCAGCGTCTACTTCAGAATGACACTGTCTCTCGCAAAACAGCTGTATTTATAGTACCCGGCATTCGTTATGCCTTGGGTCATATCGTATTGTCATACGATAAAGTCCGGATCACATCAGCTCTATTTATAGATAATAATACATCCCGTGCCCGATCCTAATTCGTCACATTAGCATGATTTTTAAAAAAAAATTCACACAAAATTGAAATATACTGGATACCGGAGTATGATGATACTCGTATATTGTATGTAAGTGAGGGTACCATTAGAAACAGTCTACCCGAGAAAATCAATGTCGACCGAGGCGAAACCGAGGTTGACAATGGTTTTCGAGTGATGACAATTTCCCATGTTACCGTCGGTTGCATACAATATTTATCATATTACACTAAATGTTATGAACTATTGCAGTTGGAAATGAATTCAGCACAGTCAATATTTTTGTAATACTATCCGTTATCAAATACCTTTGACTGTTGCTTCGTTCTATCACGCTGCAGGGCGTGGTTTTCTAAGAGGACCTTTGACACACCTTGTCAAAACAGTGTGGACAATCCTTCGAAATGTAGCGATTGATTCAAATTGCTTATACATATATGGTGTCTGACAACATGGCTATTATAATTCAATGATTCAACGGCAGTTGTTACTTATACATACATGTAAGTTATAAAACATAACAAGTCATTTCAGATATATTATACTTCCTTGGAGAAAATACTTATTCGTCTGTTTGGTATAGAATCATGAACTTCATTTTACTCCTGAAGACCGCCATATTTGTGGCCACCACAGTTGTAGTAGAAACACAGTCATTATTTGAAGAAAAGTGCAATTATGGAAGAGAGAAAATTCACGGACTAGAAGAATATGCTAAAGGTAGTTCTACATATCCATAGTGGTATACAACTAGTTCTTTAGGCTGAATAAATCTAAGCAATGTCACACTGTGTATACATTCATAGTTAACAATTTGGGATTGCTCAATTTCCAGATTAAATCTTTGTATGATTTGATATTTTGTAGACATCAGTCAATCATTGCAAAGTCTTCACAAGGTCGTAAGTGCTTTGGTATCTATCTATGGGACAAATAAAGGTAAATATTGTTTTGAACATTTTCATTTTAATCCCCTTCCTTAATTTCTTCATTAAAATATTCTTGAATTCATTGTTTAATATTACTAAGGAGAAATGCAGGTAATTCGTGTTTTGAATGTGAATTAGTATTCAATAAATGAAAAGCATCCACATTCTAATTCTCTCTCTCTCTCTCTCTCTCTCTCTCTCTCTCTCTCACACACACACACACACACACACACACACACACACACACACACACACAAAATGTTATTCTTTTTCAACATGCAATTGTCCTAAAATGTAGAATTGTTATTTCATTTTTGGTTTACTGAATTTAGTATTTTGACTATGATCAATATCATGAATGTTTTCGATATAAAACTACACTTGCAGTATGTGGGCTGAAAAGGGAAATCACTTGCATAAATTTTCATATTTGTTATGATATTAATTTTATGTTCATGTAGAACAAATAGGTCTGTAAGTTTCAGCATGTTAATTGCATAACTTGAGGAGAAAAGTTGTGTTATTAAGAGTATAAGACATGATATACCTTATCTCCTGGTGTGATTGATCCATTTGGCCATAATTTTGGGAGTTTTCATTTTGGTTCATGGCGAGTTTCTTTTCGGCTCATGGCGAGACGTTTGAATATTTAAAACAAATACATGTTGTATTTTACTTTAGAATTCACGTTGAATCTTAATTAGTTTCAAAACTAGTGATTTAAGTTCTTTGGCACTTAAAAGATTTCTCCTGCCATAGGAAATAAAAAACCTTGTCAGTGGTTGTTAATTACTGTCCATATTTCCTCAAAATATTAAAAATTTGAAAATGACACAAAATCTAGATTTGTTCACAGATCAGATCCCCTTCAAGATTTTTAATGTTTTCCCCTCCAGGCTGGCCGCAGGGTTTCACATGTATATTTATTTGCATTAGGGTATGCTTAAAGAAATTCTTTTTTGTCCACATGTGCTATTTTTGTTCACGTGTGGTTTATAACATGTACTTTTCTTTGAACAGCCCACATGTAAATGGGTCTCCCACGTTGTGGATTGTTGGTTGTTGATGGTATTCTACTACAGAAGTGTTTATTAAATTCATGTTGAACTTGTTGAATAAATATAATATACTGACCTTTTCCTTATTATTGGGATCATCAGAGTGTCTGAGTCACTGACCTGAGAACAGGTTTATTACGATGCATTATTTGTCGAAATGCGCATCTGGTGCATCAAAATTGGTACCGTATGAGTTTTACATTATGACCCCTTGGTCGAGGCCTCTGCTATTGGACTGTTAGTCTCCGGGGGTCTCTACAGCCCAGTAGCCAAGTACTTCGTTACTAGCTTGAAAATACGGATGTATATTTAATTGCTGTTACAAAATTTAGAAATTCATTTCAAAATTAAGGATTATCTCCCTCACGCATAGCTCTTATCCTTAAACAAATTTGACTCCACTTTTTTGGCACACTGTTTTTCCCTTAACCCCTTCTCTGCCGTACCGGTCAATTTGACCTGTGGCGCGTAAAAACAGGACTACGCAAAAGGAGTGCCTCTAAATCTTTTAAATTACGGCCATAAGATATATGATCTATATATCATATTTTTGGAAATTTTCTCTTTTTTTGACTATGTAAAAATCAATAAAGTAAGTAGAGCTATTAGATTTAAAAAAGTATTTAAAGTGAAGGATGGCTTTGTCTAAATATGACGCAACGCTTTGTCGCAAGGTCATTTTCCCCCTCGATATGATTTTTTTTTATTTTCCTGATGAATTCAATATTTTTTTTTTATTTTTGAAAAGCATATATTCCCTGCTTTCAGAAGTTATCAAAATTATTTTAATGCCTGGAAAAGTTATAAGAAAATAGCAATTTTTTGCACATGTACGTTTTCTTACGATTTTATTTCTGAATGTTTAAACATACATGTATCGGCGTTTTACCTATATTTATATATGGAAATAGGGAAAAGTAAATACAGCCTGTAAAAGTAGAGGAGATGTCCTTTTTGATGGACCCTTATTCGAGTTATCATTATCGGTGGTTATTATATTACGATAAAATGAAATTGGGACTTGCTGCGCGGTTTTCTTTAAAATTAGCGACAAAACGTCGTCGCTAAAAGCGATCGACGCGCATCGCACAATAAAGTGGTGAAAACTATAAAATTTGTATTGTCCTCTTTTAGTAAATTCAGTACCTTTTGATACACTAAAACAATATACATATATGTATGAAATAATCAGCCAGGTATTCTCTGCTTTTTTTTAAAAAAGCATAAAACCAATATTGGTATATAAGTTAACAGTTACACAACCTACATGTAACTTCATAAAACACCTATTGAGAATATCGGCAGAGTAAATTAAAAAAAAAGATAAATAAAATACTTCAAATTCAGATATAAACGTTTTATTTGTTCGAAATAGTAATATTTTTTCCCCTATCAAACAAATAAAACTAAAAAGAAGTTCGCATATAGCCTATAGGCCTATATTTTTATTTTTCCGTGATCGGGATTGCGGGCCCCGCGGGGTTTTCTGAAAGTGTGCACGGGGAACACACGTGTTTCCGTTTCAACGAAAACAACACAGCTTCACTGTGACTGTCACAGCGAAGGCTTGTATTTTCACAAGAGTCGGCAATTTTATCAATAAAGTAGAAATATATGAGAAAAGGGCATAAATACTACCACTGAGCTTCGCGAGCGTAGCCGACTCCTGTGGTATTTTACATCTTTAAAACGACCTGATGTCAGAAGAAGATGCCCTGGATCTCCCGTTGCAGGATGACCCAAACGATCATGCATTCAGTATAAATATGTACATGTAAGTTAATGTAGCCACATAGGCCGACTAGAAATTTTTTTTACAGTTTTGTCATGTTATGAAAAATTCACGATTAATTAACGCGCTTTGATGCCATAATTTTTCGTTTCATGAAAGAAAATATTTATATTTTATGATTTCTAAACCAAGTGAATAACACCCAATTGTTTATTAAGAGCTGACATCATTTAATCTGTCCTGGTCCGGCATTAATCCGTCTGATTAACACTCCCCTTTTTACAGAATTCTCTCCTTACCTGACGCGCGAGTGTAAGAAGTGGGTGGATTTAGTGTGCAATGAGAAGGGGGTGGGGGGGGGGGGGTAAATCAGACTGGGCATTCATGACCGCTGGTGAGAAGGCTATTTTCCAGGATTTTCCCAGTTTATAAAAAATTATCTTTCTATGAAAAGAAAACACAATCTGTTAGGAAAACACATATTATGTCATTGTAATGATAGAATTTATTATCATAATTTGAATTATTTCCTTCATATTGTAACAGAAATATAAACGAAATGTGTGTTTGGGTCGAAATGGGGGTGGGGGTGGGTGTACGTAACATTAATCAAAGTCTGATTATGACAGGCTAATGAAAAAACATATAGATTTCTCTTTTATCCAAATGCATGTATTTTATATACACTTTGTAGCTTATGACAATAAATTACATGTGATCCATACATGCTGGTACTGGTATGCTATGAGCTATGATCTTGCCTAGATTTTCTCTAATTTCGACTAAATCCACACCCCATCAGAGTACCATGCAAGGGGATTTAGACACTGTGTACCATGAAGAACCAATTCAATTCCACTTTTATATCTGGGGTCATATACTTTCCCTCAGAGTTGCAGTATTTCGCAGGACCAGAATTTCTTCAGTACCCCCCCCCCTCCCTGTATATGCTAGGCATAATGCTGACACCTACATGATGCATATCTCTTTTTTCATTACGCACTATGTTACACTCGCAATGTATAATGAAATGTTCCATTCATTTCTAACAATTGTACACAATCCCCTACCAAATGTCACTTCAAATACAGGTCATCTCTATCTTTAAATAAATTTGAGCTGCACTTAAGTGCGAAACTGTCCCTTGCTACCATGAAACATATTTTGCTTTAAAACATAAACCAACAATTCTTAATTGTAATTTCTTTTCATCTTTAAAAAGGGCATTGACATCCCAATATTTAGTGAGAAGTTGCCAGGTATCGTCCGCTAGTGGCAATCTACTGGCAAATCCAGACCTGCATTGGAAGGATACTGATATGAAGGACACAGGGACACCTGATCCCAGAACTGTGGCATTTCATTCGGAGCGACAGCCTGGCATTCAGTTGGTATGACTCTTTGAGGTTGAATATAGGGTTAAATCCGTATACATTTGGTTAACATTCAAATGAATCCAGATAATACATTCACAAATGGAATCATGGCGTCATGATACACTGATATGCGTGTACCATTTTACTGTTTTTACTGCATTACTAGGTATCACATACATACAAAAAGAGACAAAAAACGGAAAATCATTATTTTTTTTCTAATTATAAGGTATGAGAAGTTTTCTAAATGCTGACAAATAAGGTATGGTGGCCAATACTGATTTTATTTGCAATTTCCTTTCAGATATGTGACCCGATTATTCAGAGAACTGCAGATTTTATGAAGCCGTTTTTGACAGAAGATTTGGTTTTCTCCATCTGTGTTGCCACCAACCATTATGCTGAGATGGTCATACATGTAGCTAGGGGCAAGGATTGTCATTATGCTTCCCAAGGAAGTTCGCAGCCTCTCACTGAAGAGGAATTGTACAGGTATTACTAGTTTTAAAGTACCGATATTGTGACAGTGATTTCCAGTTTAAAACGAATAATAAAATGCACAATAAAAAGATAATCTTTACCAAAATTAATCTTGCTGTGCGTCTAACACATTTATTGGATGTGTACTACAATTACCTCTGATAAAATTTCATAAGTAATTAAATGTAAACTAGTAATTTTCAGAGGGCCTTGACTATAGAAAACATTTACAGAGCCAATTGAGCATTCAAAACCTCTGACGATACATTAATATTTAGGGTTAAGTATTAAGAAATTCTTTTTTTTCTTCAGATTTTTGTGCATTATCTTATACATGTACATGTCTGCTGTGAAGTTCCAGTCGATAGACAGATATTGGTCAATGCATGCGCCTACCGGAACAACCCAGTACAGTGTATCAAGAATGATGTCTAGAAATAGGTTTTAAGAGGTTGAATATAAGAACATTTTTGTTGAATATGATGCAAGTACATTTGAATCTAGTGATTCAAAGTAAGTACTTGAACATTCGTATACGTTGAACTTGGAGAGGAAAAACGGGTAGTACTTTGTGATAACATTTGATAAGATGCTGTTGCTTAGCAACCAAATATATTTGAATGCAAAAAATTAAATCATTTTAGATTAACAATAAAGATCTTTGTTTTAATGTTGCAATATTTATTCTAATTAGTGGAACATAATGGCAAAACGTTATATTATTAGAAAATGATGGGTATGTACAATGTGTATAAAGTACAAAGTTTCCATTTTATGACCTTTGACCTTAATTCTCATCATCATATTTTGTGTTAAAAACCTTTTAAAATGATTAAAATTTATTTAAAGATTATATTTTTAAAATAATTTGACATTTACTAATTATCATTCAATGTAATTATGATTGAATTGTGTCGAATGTATGCAGAAAGGCAAATTATGGTCAAAATTCTACTATGAGTGTTGTTACTTAGCAACCAAAAATATTTGTTTGTCAATAAAATTCATTAATTTGATTGTGATGATTTTGTAGTATTTGCAAAGGCACATCAACTCATACATTTAAAATTTCCTATTTTTGACTTTAATCTAGTGAGAGGGGTCGTAATATATATATTTCAGAGAAAATAATTGCAAAAATGTGCACTTATATGACCTTTGACCCCGTAAACCTCTTTGAGGTCATGGGATACCTTGACAAACTTTATAAGAAATTATTCCCTGTCCAATTCCAAACAAAATTATATGTCATATGCCTATCCAAAATCGTGATACATGCAGATTTTAGTCGATGTAAAAATGTTGTCATTTCGTCTTTAAAAACCTCTAAAATGTACCGGTAGAGAAAGGGTTAAATAGCTCTAAAACTTCATTGTTATTTCAGATTTCGAACATTTCGGTTGAGCATCACTGAAGAGACATTATTTGTCGAAATGCGCATCTGGTGCATCAAAATTGGTACCGTATAAGTTTTACATTGTAGACTGACCTTCTGTTTTCATTGTAATTGAGATTCGAACCACATGTATGCGGCAAGTCAACCGTGTCTTTATGACAAAATTTGTCGAAACATCGTACCATACAGCTTTAACAATACTGTAGATTCCTTATTTTACGCGAGTACTTATTATCGCTGAATGACTTGTTTACGTCAAATCGCGAGAACATAAATTCGCGAGTGCTCTGTTGAGCAACATTTTTTACATATATTTTAGGAATATGAAATTAAAAGCGAGTGATTTTAATTCACGAGTGATGCTTATCGCAAAATTACGCGATAAATAATTCCTCACCTATAATTGGGAATTTATGGTATCATGGACATCATTAAGAGCATCACATGAGTTACTAGTTTTGTATTGCTACAGTGATGAGAAGAGGAAGGTCACGGAGGATTTCTGGGTTCAGAGGTCACAGTGATGGGATATAACATAGTGTATCAGTCTTTTACTTGATACCATCATGACAGATATCTACTTATTTCCGAGTCCTTGCTCACGGTAAAGGATAAATATTATCAACACCATTTTTAGAATGAGTACAAATTTATTTTGCAATCATATACAGTTGAACTTTGATATCCCGAACACCGATATCTTGAGTACCATGGATATGTTGAAGTGAGATGGAAGTCCCAACAGCATTTTGTTTAAGTATTTGACCTGCCATAACTCTACTTTTCTTCTCAGCACCATGTAGATCGAGATAACGAGGATTGACTGTACTTTCATAAGTTCAAAGTCGCTGAAAGAAAAGGTTTAAAATCTCGCGTAATAAAGTTTGTTGATAAAGAATTAGATGACCTTGCTTGACACTAAGTAGTGATATGTTCCATGACTTTGAACCGAGACCATCTGTTCAAGGTCACTGAAAATTTATTCGAAGTGAAATCGATAGAAAGTAACAGACCATTCAACCTACTCGATACCGCTCTTGACAAGTTCCATAAATGGCTTTGAGTGCTATGTTCACTGTATTCTCCGGTGCATGCAGGGTGAGGACAAGAATACTCAGGTGACCTACTACAATTTGTCAACACTCATTGTTGTGCATTAACAATTGGACATTTTTAGCTTGTTCTTGATAACTACCATGATTCCAATATTTTTTATCTAATTTGGTATGAAGCATCTTTGGGACAATGGAGGCTTAAAATGTAAATTTCAAAACTACTGCATCTCAGGGGCGGGAACAAAACTGCCGAAAATTTTCAAAACTCTTCACAGCAACCGCACATCTGTAAGATAAACTAAATGCGTAGTCATGTAGAGCAGGGAGACCTGTACTGAAATTGTAAATTTCATGATCCCCGGGGTAGAGGTTCTGACCCCAGGGTGGGGCAACATTCGGTATATATAGTGTTTATGTGCAAAACATTTAAATACTGTCTTTAATGCTGTTTATACTGAATTGAAAGTAACTGTTCAAATTCTGCTATGAAAAAAATTAACAACAACCACACATTCCCATAGAATATGTTCTATTGTTTCCTCTTCAGAATTGCAATGATTGCAGTACTTTTTAAAGTTCAAATAAAAAACAATTTGTAGCTAAGATTCTGTTTATAATTCTGTATCGAAACCATTGCATTTTGCAATCTCTTGTCACTCTGAAGGGTATTTTGTGGATTATTTTTATTATATTGTCTATTTACTTCTAATAGTTCACTCATTTTCATTTACCAGTTGAGATTGAGATTCATTTAAAAAAAAACGTTTTGATTTGTTGCATTTTAACACCATATATCCTTTGATGGTTTGAGGTATCATTAAAAAAAAGTTTTGATTTCTTGCATTTCAACACTATATTATATCCTTTTGATGAATTTGTCATATTCGTATTTTTTCATCCAATCTTTAACACCATGAATAATGCTATTGTATTCTTAATTAGGTAAGTTACAGGAGGAATATGTTTTGGTTTATAGGAGTTGTGAGATAGATCGCTGTTCGTTATATTCGCCTTTCATTCCTAAAATGTTAACCTTTATATTTAGATAAGTATTACAAAAAGATTCATTAACTATGTCATTATTTGTTTATCAAAAATGGTTTACTAATCCGCCAATTTGAATCTTTGGGTTATGAAATAAAGGTGCGTCAGCAACAACATCAGATTTATAACTAAGGGTTTGCAATACAAGAGGCCCATAGGCCAAATCACCCACTTGAGCCACCTTGGCCCTGCTGTTGTCAGCACCAAAGTATAACAAGGTTTTGTCATGAATCTATATACAAAATATGAATGCCCTACCTTAAATAGTCCAGGAGATATTAAATATGGCAGATTTTTTTTTTCAAAAGTACATTAAACTCCAAGGTCAAAAGCTCAAACATGATTGTGTCACAGCGTCTTGACATAAAGAATCTATACAAAATATGAAAACCCTACCTAAAATAGTTCCTAATATATTTGATAAGTTATGTTTTCTTAAACGTAGTTCAAACTCAGAGTTCATGAAATGAAACGTCTTGACATACGAAGTTTATATACAAGATATTAAAGACCTACCTTAAATAATTCAGGATATATTGAATAGGAAAGCTTTTTATGAAAAGTAGATTAAAATTCTAGGTCAAGGTCATAAGATTACATAGCATTGGATCATATGAAAGGTCCTGCCGTAAGGAATGTATACACACAATATGAAAGCCCTAACTTAAATAGTTCAAGAGTTATTTTTAAAGATATTTCCTATCTACATCAGCATATAAAACTTTGTGGCCCCACCCTACCCCTGGGGACCATGATTTGAACAAGTTTGAATCTACTTTATGTCAGGAAGCTTTCATGTGCATTTCTGCTTTTCTGACCCAGTGATTCTTGAGATGAAAATTGTTTTTAAAAACTCCCAATATATCTGAATGTAAAACCTTTCCCCCTATTGTGGCCCCACCGTACTCCCGGGCACCATAATTTGAACTAACTAGATTTTATTCTAGATCAGAATGACACTTTCATGCAAATTTCCACTTTTCTGGCTGAGCGATTTTAAAAAATATTTTCCCTATAGATTCGCGTGTAAAACTTTGATCCCCTAATGAAAACGAAGATAACGAACAGTTATCAATCTCATAACTCCTATAAGGAATATAAAATAATGAGTTGGGCAAACATGGACCCCATGGACACACCAGAGGTGGGATCAGGTGCCTAGGAGGAGGTAAACCTCCCTGGTCGACTGGTCACACCCACCGTGAGCCCTATATCTTGATCAGATAAACGAAATTATCCGTAGTCTAAATCAGTGTGCCAAGAACGGCCTAACAATCGGTATGAAATACGTCAGACAGCATTCGACCCAATGATAGGTTATAATGGTAAACTACCATAGAATTTTCAAAATGCTGACTTTAAACGAGATTGACTGTTGAAATACCTGCACCATCAACTTGTTTGTCAGTAGCCCGCCTCAATCAAAAAATTTATCATACGCAGAACAAGCTCTTGCGTATCGAATCAGTTGAGAGATATAAGCGCAACATGCATTTGATAATGGACTATTGCTGCATAAATATGGGAAGTTGGGGATGAAAAAGCTGAAATCATCCTGTCATAAACTTGAGGGTTTCGTCTGCCTTTCATATTCATTTTCAATACAATATCTAAGTACAAATCAGATGTGGAGGACTCTGCGGTGTCTTTTATTTCGAGTTCACAGGGATAATTCGAATCGACGTATCAATGAAAATAATTATTGTTAATAGATAAAACGTCGTTGATATATCTAAATGTTGAGTTGAAGGCCACAGTAAGGGATGCAATTTTTTCTTCTCTTGTATAAGCTTTTGAAGAAACACTGCTTCATAAGAATATGAAAACAGGTCAGCCAACAAAGTCATAGGTTTTGACGTTGTTGATTTGAAATAAGTTTTGCAATTTCAAGTTTACTAAAAGTTTTAAAGAATTTTTTTTTTTAGAATCCACATTTGATTTACACCACTTCTGGAATAAGTAGTCGCACAGTAAGTTTGAAGTTTCTCCTTCACAGCTGTTAATATTTTCGTGAGGAGTAACTCATATTCATTCGACCCATTAACTGGGATATTAAATATGTCTAAAATTGAAGCAGGATTTTGAACAATTTCCTGTTTTGAAAGGGTATTTGGAGTATAAGTACGATTACCAAAAGTGGAATTAATGCCAATTTCGTTTAAAACACAGTTGTAATAATGATCCTTACAAACAAAGACAATGTTGTTACAAGCTTTGTCAGCTGGAACCAAAACATATTCCTCATATAACCTATCTAATTCTTTTGTCACTTCTGGTTGACTAAACACAGAAGGATAGATGAAATATCACTTTTTCCGATTCAAATTGAATGCCATTTTACGTGAAACTGTCATCACTCCGCTGTTTTCAAAAACGAATGCTCAATGAAAATCCGCCCACTACCATATATGGAAAACAGTGAAACATACTTTTCGCAAAGAGGTTGAAGACATAAAGAGTACAATGTGCAGCGGACACAAAATTACCCTGTAGAATTGAAAGACGAACAGGCAGACATAATCTCTGCAGTGCTAGAGGGAAAAGATATGTGTTTGCCATTGCAGTCTGGCTTGGAGGTTATAAAACTTTACCGTATTCATACCCAAACTCAGCCATGTTTGTTTTGAGTACAACTCTGAGCAAGCTCCAATCATACTCGAAAATCCTTGAGCATGTATTCCATTTGAGTATGAGAATGATTTTATAAAAGTTTTATAACCTCCACTGTTGAGTATGAGTACGATTTAGAGTACAGAGTTCGAATTTGAGTATGAAAACGTGGTCAAAAAAGTTTTATAACCTCCAGGCCTGGTTAATTTTCTTCATTAAGGCCAAGTGAAAGAAACTTTTATCAAAAGAAAAATATTAAACTTCATATTAATCTAATTTGACGCTGCAATGTTTACGTAACTTATATTTCTCAATTACAGCTTTTATACTTTCGATTTTCCTCTAAAGAGTTATCGCTCTTTGATCGATCTTCGATATAAGGAGAGAGAAACCGCGTAAGTCTCGCAATATTTTCGGGACAAACACAGTTGTCAAAGACCGAATGACTACGCGACGTTGCATTGATGTCGGTGCACTGCCGATATTAGAACGTCAAGCAATGATCTCAGTTTTTACCAAAGTGGAGAGTGAATTGAGGAAGAAACTGCGTTTGGTAAGGAGGGAGGGATTGTCTGTAGACAGTAAAGCCGATAATCGGCATTACGTCGTCTGCTCCGAGCATTTTATCGATGGAAAACCAACTCCAAATAACCCCTATCCCACTATGTTTGACTATAGTAATCATAAAATGGCTACACCAAGAAAAAGAAAAAAAAATCCCACTTAGGCAGAAAAACCAACGAAACTCAAAAACATTCAGAAATCAAAACAATCAAAATTGTGAAACTGTAAACTAATTTTCATGTAAAAAAAAAAACACGTCGTAGTAAAGATCGTAGTAACAATTTCCGTACAAGGTGATATCTCCTTGTTTGGGAGCTGCTAGCTTATGCAATGACAAGTAGAAGCTGTACAAAGCGAAATTCAAACGCAGATTTTAGTTCTCCTTCTACGCTAATTAAAGTATAACTAATGGTGAGTCAGTTGTGAAGGTAACAATTTGGCTTTATATCAATGATATGTGACATAAATGAACCGAAACCGAAATGTGTACTGATTGCAATTTTTATTTTGCTACATTGCAAGTATATGGGACGCATTCAATCATTAAACCGGGGCATTATCACTTTAACGATAGAACATTCTATCTAATGAAAACGGTACTCCAGTATCAATATTATGGCCATCATTCCCTAAAAGAACACAAGTACGAAATATGAGGCGACCCCAAATTGGGTGTAGATTATAAATGAAATGAAATATATTTTAGTTTTATATGTGCATTATACTTTAATATGATCTGGTATATTCTTCGGTATGATGCTTGCGCAAGGCACAAAAAACTTCAACAACGATGACGACGCACTTTGCATTCGCTACCGCCTTGATGGTAGTCTGTTCAACCTCAGGAGACTGCAGGCCCACATAAAGACTCTCGAGCAGATGATAAAAGACCTCCTCTTTGCCGACGACGCTGCCTTCGTTGCCCACTCTGAAAGAGCCCTGCAGCACCTAACCTCTTCCTTTGCAGAGGCCACCCATCTCTTCGGACTCAAGACCAGTCTGAAAAACTGCCTGCCCCTGGAAGAGTACTGCACTTCAATCATCTTCATTAGTGAGACTGAGTTGAAGACAGTTCACCAGTTCACGTACTTGGGAAGTACTATCACATCTGATGCCAAGATCGACAAGGAAATTGACAACAGACTGCCAAAAGCAAACGACGACTTCGGCAAGCTATACAAATGAGTCTGGAACAACAAGTACCCGAAAGAGAGCACCAAGATTAGCGTCTACAAAGCCGTAATACTTCCTGCACCGATGTACGGCTCTGAGTCGTGGGTCACCTATCGCCACTATCTACGATTATTAGAGCGCTTCTATCAGCGTTGTCTCCACACAATCCTCAAAAATCTCCTGGAACTACTATGAGACCTATGTTGAGGTTCTCGAACTTTCGGAGATCACCAGCATGGGGGCCATGTTGCTAAAGTCGCAGCTACTCTGGGCAGGGCACGTCTCCAGAATAAAGAACCACTGCCTACCAAATATAGTCCTCTACGGTGAGCTCTCCACTGGCCACCGCTACAGAGGAACACCGAAGAAACGTTATAAAGACTCCTTGATGAAGTCCCTTGGTACTGCATTATTGAACACCACCATTGGTCTACTCTTGCTGCTGACCAAGTCGCCAGCCGTCACACTGTCCACCAGGCTGTCATCTCCTTTGAGGACTCGCGCAATAAGATACTGAGAGAGAAACGCCGCATGAGGACAAATAAAGCAGCATCAGCAGCTACATCAGTATCTGACCAAACATATGACTGCAGCCGCCTGCAATCGGCGTGGACAGCCCCCTTTGTAAAATCTTCGTCCGCGAAGCCAAGCCAAGAAGGAGATACCTTTAAATGATTTGGAATATTAACCGAGTGTTGTACTTCGATGAGGTTTTGGGACTTGTCATCCTGAAACTCTACGCCGATGATTTGTTTGTATCATTTACAATTGATGTTATCGACATATGAGTGCTTAGCAACCCCATAACGAAAACTGTAATAAAATTTATCGGCGATCTCCATTCTCCAAGCGATGACAACTGGCTATAATTGGACAACATAGCTCACGTTCACTTTCAGTGTGACTAGATTACGCTTTAACTAAAAATAGTGAAAGTGACGTCAACAATCGAGTCCAACGTCAATAAATATGCTAATCAGATATCTGCTAGAACAGAATTGAACAGGTTCATCTATCGCCATCATGAAAGTTAAAGATAACGAACAGTGGTCAATCTCATGTCTGGGAAACAGATGAATAGATGGGTAAATATCAATGGGAATTGCTGATGGGAGCTGATGTTTGTTTGGTATATCAAATCAAATAATTTATTTATATTCTTAACACTAGAGTTACATGTATATATTTTGAAGGGTTAAACTTTATCCCACAGTTTTTGGGAGACAGGAAGAAAATAACCTGTTTGCATATACATATTTATTAGATTAACATTTTCCCATTATCATTGAGATAATTTCTGATTATCCTTCAGATTCAATCTTTAGCAATAAACCTTTTATAATCATTTTAATCCTGATTTATTCTTTTGCCCAATGTACAGATTTGGAAACTCCACAGTTGAGCAGGGGGTACAGCATCCCCTACCACAGAAAACGCAACATTTCTTTGGAATTTTTTAGAATCCACATTTTATTTGCACCATTTCCGGCATATCTTGTGGCACAGTGGGTTTCATGTTTCTCATACGGATAAATTCTTAATACTTTATTCATGACCTTGATATCAAGTAACTGCCGCGGTGGTCTAGTGGTTAGAGCGTTCGCCCCGCATATGGAAAGTCGGGGTTCGAATCCCTGCCGCTACAGACCTTAGAAGTCGTTAAAACAGGTAGTGACAGTTTCATCGCCAAACGCTCGGCATCTGGTGTGGATGTCACGGGTCCTCGGAGATGACCTTAAAAATGGATGTCCCGTGTCATAGTAGGTGTGGCACACCAAAGAACCCTCGCTGCTCAATGACCGTAAGCGCCTAGCATAGGCTTAAATATGAAGCCCTTCACCGGTCTTGGTGATGTCTCCATATGAATGAAAATTTTCTCGAGTGAGACGTTAAACAAGATACAATCAATCAATGAATGGTATCAAGTGATCCTAAAGTTATGATTATTCATAAAGCACGTAACTTTAAAAAGGATATTGTACCGCGTACATTTCATGGCGATTCATGGTCTGAAAATTCATTTCAAAGAACTGATAAGTTTAGACAACACAATATTTGAACCAGAGGAGAACTTTATCCAAAAACGTGAAAAAAACCAACAACAAATATCTTGCTGTGGCCTTCAATTCGACATTTTGATATCGACGACGTTTTATCTATTAACAATAATGATTTTCATGCATATGTTGATTTGATATATCCCTGTGATCTCAGAATAAAACACACCACAGAGTCGTCCACATCTTCCTCATACTTAGATATCTTATTGAAAATAGATATCAACGGCAAATTAACTTCTCAACTTTATGATAAATGGGATGATTTCAGCTTCTCCATCGTTAACTCCCCATATTGATGTACAGTCGTTTGCCCAGTTCCGGATCATTGCCAGTTCCGAATCACTTTGTAATTATCATTAAAAAATATTTAATTAATGAAATGATTTTACTTAGAAAGGTAAATCACGTTGAAAATGATTACTGAGGGATACAAAACTATTGTAATTTTTATCCAACCAAGGTTTATTAATTGTCACACTTCTTTAATACATTAGGACTTCGACATCTTTGTCACTTACACGCTTGGGAAAAAATCGCGGCTGGGGGAAAAGTTGTCTGTAGCTAAAAAATAACCAAGTTTTCTGCACAAAATATAAATGCATTTAATTGATATATCTTTCAGCTAATGCATCAATAAATATTTCTTCAGTGAATGCATTATTGTAGTTAAGATGCCTTACCAAAGAGACACCATCTGTTTGTCAAATTCCGGATCAGTCGTGTCAACTACTGTCATACGCGACTTGTTGAACTTAGTTTTAAACTTTGAGCAATATCTCAGATCACATTAAGGTGGGTCCTTAGTCCTGGGTTTTTGTGGTTTAGGTAGCATTTTTTTGTTTGGAATCAATAAATTAACATTCAGAGTAATGAAAAGAAGCAAAAGAGTTAAGCATTTCCATATTAATTTTCATTACAGACACTATTGAAGTCTTGTACCCCTATGTCGATTTTTATGAAATTCATTGGAAACGGTTTTTTGTTGTTATTTTTGAAATAAAACCAACAAAATGGTTTTTAAATTGCATTTATTTATCAGGAAACATGACAATAACTAAAACACATGTCATTTTCAATATGTTCATCAAGTTTTAAAACAATATGTTCAAAATTATTGAATGAGCGTTATTCTCCAATATGTTAGAAAACGCACAAATGCGGGCACATTTTCCTTATAGCATGGTTTACATATCATTTTTTTCTGTTTATATTAGTAGATGTACATCTATTATAGTGATTTATGAAAAAAAAATCCATACCTTTCCTGAATAATTTCAAATTTATAGCTTCCAGAGTATGTATACCCCCATTGGAAAAAAAACGAAGCCTGGCACCATACAGTTGAGCCATTCAAAATCACTCATGGATTAAAATTTTATGTAATTTCATGAAAAGACACAGATAATAATTCCTTATCAACATGGTAATTCATGTACTTTTAAAAAAAAATTAACCATAAAAAACCAAAAACATGACAGTTTACACTAATGTTCATCCGATGTTGAACATATACTGGTAATAATGCAGAGTGAATATAATTTTTAAAAATGAGTTGAAGTCTTCTAAAAAATGAAAAGATTTCAGATTCAAAATATACAAGTACCTGCATATTAACTAGATATTGTTTTTATGAAGAAGAAAAATGTCTCCCCAACCTCCCAAAATTGGGGGTGCTCCGAATGAAACCTCCTCCCCTTAATGTACTGCATGATATGGAGGAAAAAGCATGAGAAGGAACAGACACTATGAACTCTGATAAGCCACATAGAAGTGTTCACAAGCTAAAAATAATTGAATCCTCCTGTCCTTACAATATGCACATCTACAAATTGCAATGAAGCATTGTTATATGTACAAAGTTTCAAGTCTATCCGATAAGTCATATAGGAGGAGAAGTGTTCACAAGACTTTGTGACAGACAGACGGACGGACGGACGGACAGAAAGTACAAAAACAATGTCTCCGCTTAAAAGAGGGGAGTCATAAATCCCATTGCGCCTTATTTATTCTACTACAATGTACTGGGGGAAGTGCTCTACATACATGTATCAACACATTACATTCCACAAAATGAAACATTGTGATCAACTGAACTCCATTACAAAGTAACAGTAATATATATAGTTGCATACATATACAATGACCATGCCATTAAAAATATATGTATATATATACACACATAAATTCAACATGTATTCATTAACTCAACAAAAATTCAACATGTATTCATAAACTGAACAACTTTGTTAATAACATTTTTGGATTTTGAAATTTGTGGGGTTTTAGAAGCAGACATTGGCTCACTGAAAACATTTTGTATTCCATTCTGTGGGTCTCTCTTATGAATAAGTTTTAATCTGTTTAAACTTAGAGAGCAATTGATGAGTCTCTTAGATATAAGAGAAGAAATGACCTTCTTTTGTACAAGAGGCTCAAGTGAAGCTCTGACATTGTAGTAGGACAAAGTAAATACATCTGAAGAATTATAATTCTTTGACAACTTCTCCTCATAGAGTTTTCTTAAACTATTCACATCAGATAAAGCATTGTGAGCTTCATATTCTACACCTAGTAAACACTTCACTAGATTTTCCTGTTTGTAGTTGCCAACTGTGGCCTTGTCAAACACTTTTTTGGACAATTTATATGTGTCTATAAAACCAGACACACTTTCTTCAAAAACATGTACCAGATTACATTTTTGTAAATGAAACATCAAAACAGGAATATCAAAGTTTTGGATGTTATATCCAATCACAAAAGGTTTGGATGATGACCTGACAAAATCAACAAATTGCTCTAGACCCTTAGCAGGTACTTCTGCATCCAGAGGCTGTCCATGATGTTTCAAAATGCCACCCTCGTATGTCAAACCTGTAGCTCTTGATGCTCCCTCTGTAATTGTTTGGTTTGGAGTCATGTAGATGTTGAGTGATTGGTTATCACATAATGCGGCTATCTGAAGGATATCAGGTGTCCTTTCTGCAATAGAAATATCAAATTATACACCTAATTTCCTTATGTACCTTTCACTATCTCACATGCCATAAAATATTTGCTATATTATTTTCCCCAATTAAAATACATTCACTTACGAAGTCCTGCTGTTTCTAGGTCAAAATACAGCAGAGAACTGCTCTCTGGGGAAGCATTCAAGGGATTTAAATCAATATCCTGCAGGTCAATATCCTCATCTTCAAAACCTATTTTTGAACTGTAGGTAGCACCTATAAAATTGACAGATATATCACATAAATCCTAGTGATATTAAGCAAACAAATATGGTACACAGTATTAGTTTTGCATATCAGGAAATATAAATTTTGTAAGGATCCCTTTGGTTTTGCATACCTTCCAGGACTGATTGTGAAGCATCCTTTGATAATCTTTGAGCTTTGAGTTCCAAGCGTCTCCTTTTGACACCACGCTGACACTGCAATAAACGCTTCTTCTTCAGCTTGTTGGCCAGGCGGACTGTGTGCTTAAGAGTAAAATGTCTTGGTGACAGTGTCAACTTCTTATTGAGCTATAAAAAATAATTTTGATATAAAATTTTCATAGCAATATTGGAAACATAACTTTACAATCATTTACTAAAATAAACATATGTGTGACATACAGTAAATCATTATTTGACTGGGACAACATTTAATTGATATTAAGGTTTAGATGTATATGTATTATAGTTTATAGGAGTGCATGGTTTCTTACAATATGACAGCTCAACAAAAAATATGAAACAAATTGAGAATACTGTAAGAAAGAACACTGTTTGTAAATAATGTTTTGTTAGTAAATAATATTTTGTAAACAAAATGATCTGCAAACAATAACTCTTCATAGAACCCTGAAATATCATAATTCTCAACATGTTTTCTACCTCTGATACATAGCTAATCATTCTTTTGGCATACAGTTGCCGATACACGGGAATGCAGGCTTTCAGAGCCTCCATAATACCTGTATTGAATTCCATCAATATATGTATAACATGGATTTTTTTTTAATATGTACATAGATTGTCAAAAAATATATAAATCAAATGTACAAAACATTGATCATACTTACAATCTTTTTGGTGCTTTACTAGACACCATTTGGTTGAAATTTTCGTTCAGCTGAGTGGATCCTAAATTGCACAATTCACTAGCTTTGTTGGCATACTTCTCGAAAAGGTCTTCTAGTGCTTTACGTAGCAATGGACATGACAGCGGTTTTCCATATGGTAGGTTCTTGTGTTTGTAGTTTGTCTTTTCACTTTTGCACCAAGAACCACAGCCATGATGCTCACCTACAAATGTATGTAAAATGTTACGCATTTATTACATTATTTGTATAAGTTGTCTGAAAATTATCAACAAGAGGCCCATGACCACATTGCCCACCTGGGTCACCTTGGCTCATATCTAAAGATTTTTCCTATTTATTCGCATTTAAATTTTTGATCCCTATTGTGGGCCCATCCTAACTCCGGGGGCCATGATTTTAAAAAACGTGAATCTCCACATGTCAGGAAACTTTCATGTAAATTTCAGCTCTTCTGGCCCAGTGGTTCTTGAGAAGAAAGTTTTTAAATGAACCCAACCTATTTTTGCATTTTTGTCATTATCTCCCCTTTGAAGGGGACATGGTTCTTCACTTGAACAAACTTGAAAGCCCCTCACCCAAGGATGTTTTCGACCAAGTTTGGTTGGCCCAGCGGTTCTGGAGAAGTCGAAAATGTAAAAAGTTTACAGACAGACGACAAGCGATCAATAAAACTCACTTGAAAAAGCTCAGGTGAGCTAAAACGAATATACTCATATTTGAAATCCTTTACTCTTATTGCATTATTTCCTTACCATATAAATGTGGAACAATATTTTTTAAATCATCTTGGAGCTGTTTTTCTTTGCTTTTATTATGATGGACACAGTACATGAAACACCGCTCGATATGTCCTCTGACCTTGACATTTCGTAACACCTTGTATTGGTTGCTTAGTTCAATCAAGCTACCAGTAAATCCCTTTTTGGTATGGTTGCTGTCCGATTTCTTGGAGATATTTGGATTAACTGATGCTTTGACCCTTGCAAGAGTTGTGGAATCATTATCCATAATTAGAGTTGTCACCTGAAAATGAAAAATTGTCATTATGTTTCAATCTATACAACAATATAGTAGATGTATCAAAGTGAGTTTGATCTTGGTCAAATGCTCTTGAACAAGGTTAATGATACATCTTTGAGGTGATCAGGAACTATCATACCATTACTGAGCTTTTGATTTATCATTCATGAAAAGTTATGGACTGGACATGAATGTGAACTGGACAAACAGACATAAAAATCCGTACATATACCTAAGCCTTTGTTTAGGAGTGTATAATTAAATATATCAGTACCTTTTCTCCTTCATCTTCAGCATTTGGCAGGCCATTGCAGGCTCCATTGCTTTGGCAGAACCTGTCCAGTTCACACTGCATTTGTGTTTTCTTGGAGGAACTGCTTTGATTTTGGCTGCAGCACAAATTCTGCATTTCTTGGCCATGACTGAATATCCTATGATTTTCTTAGTTTTCTCCCCAAATAAGGATGCATGACCTAAATTGAATAAAATAAAATCTATCTTGACTTTCATAATTATATGTAAATATGTGTATGTCACATATCTGGTATATTTGAGATATGGTACAAGTGTTTTCAACCATTTTGTCATCCTAATGTTAAAGATTTTTTTGAATGGTATCAAACTGCATTTAGTTGCTCAAAAATAGAATTCAACTATCAAAATTATGAAGCATTAGCTCAAACAAATTTACCTGTGAGGCTATTGTATGCTCGCCCTGTGCCCCGCTTCTGCCATGCTCCGTCAAAACTGGCTGACAGGTTACCTTCACTCCTAAATTCAATCCAATATAGTTGGATAAATCTTTGTTAAAATTATAATTATCAAATCAACATTTTTTTTTTAAAAAGTGAATTTTAAAATATTTACTGAAAGTTGTAATGCCATATAATAAGTAGAATGCAAATGCAACATTTGACAGGTGAATAGATTAGAGTTGTAGAATAATATTATAATATTAACTTTTGCCCCAATGGTCGCACCGTATGACATATCATCAAACTTGAAATATATGAATTTGTATAAATTACATTTCAATTTCTCTGCTAAGATGCTGTCGACAACTTTCTTCAGCCATTAATGCCAGCTGGTTCCCAACTTCTCTTTCTCGCTCCTTCAGACTGTTCTGGGTAATTGTGGGGATGTTCAGGGAAGCCAATAAACCATTCACTTGAGTTTCTCCAAGCCCCACATTAACCATTCCTAAAAATTGCATGTAATGAATGCATTAGTAAATAGTAATATTCATCAAAGGAGAATTATTTTTAATCAAATTTTTCACTGTCAGTGATTTTTCTACATTTTTTACAAGGGTCCTGTGGCTTTCGAATTGGGAAAAATTGTCGACATTTCAGTCAAATTGGGAAAAATCAATTTTATCGTAAATAAGTTTTAAATTCATATCAAACATTATATTATCTTTATTTTACACATCTAATTTTCTTTAACCTTCTAAAAGTGTTAACTATTCTGTCCTTTCATAATTTTATTATTGAGAAAAATGCAAGCTAAATTGGGGGGGGGGGGAAATGGCAATTTTTAGGAGGGGAAAGGGCCGAAATTCGGACCCAAAATGAGCCTTAAAAATCACTGACTGTGGTTGACACAACTGTACATTACCTGCTGCGAGTTTGGTATTTGCATCCCATGCATATCCACCACTTGTTGTTTTGTGTTTTCTGCCAGTTGGTACTTCATTAAGGAGACCACAGTCGGAAAATTTGCATTTAACAATGAAAACGTGAGCTAGCCCGAATTTTTTCTCACGCACACAATCAGACAAGTGAAGTGGTTGGCCGCACAATTGACAACTCTTCAGCCCGTCTGCAATAACCCCCAAATCAACAACACGTATGCCCACGCGCCATTGGTCCGTCTTCTCTTCTTGTGATAATACAATTTCTTCTCTGGCGAGATCGTCAACACCCTGGTAATAATTGTGGTCAATTCCACTGACTGGCTCCTCGGATGTTTCATTGTTAATGACACTCTTACAAGCCTTGTTTATCTCTCTTCCTCTCGCCAATCCTTCTCTTTGTTTCTGACGCGATGCTTTTAAAAATCTCCCTTTTCCATCTCTAGTTATTGTGGACGCCTATGTTTAGCGCGCCATTAAATCACCGGATGTGATACTCACACTGAAAAATCAAAACCGAAAACGGTCGCGATTACAAATCCCAACCATTGTGACGTAATACGATCTCGGCCTCGATCTTCGTGACGTATTGTGACTGTGGAACTACGTTAAATGCACTGTTCGATTTATAGAAGTAGTGTCAGATATAATACGCACACATTTTTTTCATAAACACAATAAACTAATTTTTTTTTCTGATTACCAAAATGGATACCCCCCCCCCCGTAAATACATTACAATGAGAACATCGGGACAGTAAATATACTATGTATTGCATCTAGATTTACATCTTGAAATTGATATTTAAAAAGTATAGGCCTACTGTAGTCAATTCAATTTTAAGCATATTGATATACATGTATGACTGTATTATTTTTTCTTTCCAACTCCACAAGAAAATGCCGAAGGATTGTTATCCCGGGCATATATAATGTTAGATCATAACCACACTCAGAGAAAGATAAGTATTTATAAATGTTGATTAAGAGAATTTTGAATGCCGCAGTTTTGGCTATGTTAATGCCTAAATGTGAAGTTTTGAATATAATTGTTCAATGTATATAGCGTCAATAGTGTAAAGATTAATTTAAACTAGTGTTTGACTTTATTTTATTTCTACAAAAACTAGATATATATTAAGCAATATAAACATACACACGTACTGATTTAAAGTTTCGGACCGATTGAAAGTCGGATCGGGTCAGTGAAAGTTCGAATCGGCCTGCAGTTGTTTCAAACATCCCCGTGATTCGGAACTGGCAGTGTGATTCGGAACTGACCCATGAACACGGTTATGGAAAATGCAAAGGCCGGTAATATTTACCACGATTTCCAAATAATTTTTGTTATTTTTCATTTTAGTAACTTCTGATCTTCTCACAAGACGATTAAAACCTACAGTATCTTCGTGGATTATACCGCTAGCAATCGTTAATGAAAATGTGATCCGGAACTAGGCAAACGACTGTAGTATTTTTTCAATATAACCTGCATAGGGTGTATATATCTCTCAATTGATTCGATACACAAGAGATTTTTCTGCGTATAATCAGTTTTTAAATTGAGGCAGGCTACTGACAAACAAGTTGGTGATGCAAGGGTTGCAACAATCTCGTTTAAAGTCAGCACTTCACAAATTCTAGTGTCGTTATAATGATTAAGTTTGTCATATAACCTACACTGTATGATTGTGTCAAATGCTGTCTGACTTGTTTCATACCGCCTGTTAGAACATTTTTGGCACACTTATGATGACTATGGTTCTCTCTGTTTACCTGATCAAGATAGAGGGATCACCGCGGGTGTTACCGGTCGACAGGGGATGATTACTCGTCCTAGGCACCTGATCCCACTTCTGGTATATCCAGGGGTCCGTGTTTGCCCAACTCACTAATTTGTATTACTTACAGAAGTTATGAGATTGATCACTGTTGTTATCTTCACCTTTCATATAAAAGTTTTTATGGAAGTGGCGTGCGAAAGGGATATAGAAAAAAACCTCACAAGAAACAAACCTAATGTCGGGTCCAGACCCCCCTACCCCTCCCCTCCCGTCCGAGTATCTCACATCTTGACAAATCCCAAGGGGAGGGGGAGGGCCCAGTTTCTCACGTCTGTATCCGTCCGTTCTGGGTTTTCTGTTTCTATTTTCATTTTTCTATCACTTATCAAGAGGAAACGTGCAATGTACTTTTGTTGTAGTTTTGTTGTCTGATAAGATATTCATTTTTGAGGAAATATTATGAAATGAGTCCATGCAAATAACTTGAAGATGTGCTGATTGCAAGGATTTTCATTTTCAACACTTTCCTTTTTGAAAACTTGAAGTTGGTCAATTGTGGGAAAACATTTCCACACAGCTCTTGGTTTTTCTTTTTATTTCCTGTTAGCGAGGACCTCATATGATAAGGTGATAGAATGCATTATATGCTATTTAGAGTGAAAGTATACTTTATAACTTTATAATCGGGCCTAATGTTAACCACCTATCCCATTGAATTTTTCGGTTTGCACACTCATTTAATTAATGCCTGTTTTATGTTTATTCATACAATGACCTTCGGGGTCAGGTCCGATAGTACATAGCAACATAGTGCTATATTGATGGTAAAAAAACATTTAATGCTGATTCACATTGTCCATGCTTGTCTCAAACAAGGTACATTTCTAAAATCCTAAAAAAAAATCATTTGTAGAACTCTATTATTGTTTTATTTTATTTATTATTATTCACGTTTGTGTAAATAAATGCATTTTATGCCTTTGCCTGGAGTTTTCTCAAGAATAGATCATTGACTTTCATTTCAATGTTCAATCAAGTGGCCAATGTTTTCAATATTGATTTTCTTAAACAACTCTAAAGGTCTATGATGCTGCCCTATATGCAGATTTAGAGGAGGTCCACAGTCTCCCGATCAAGAACATGAGAATTATGTATATCGTTATGATTTAAGAAAAGATGAGTTACATTTGTGCGGTAAGTAAGGAGGACAGCTGCAAATCACAAACTTATCATGAAATAATTATGTACAAAGTTTTTTCTCCCAAGATGTATACTTGAACGATTTCTTTGATATTTTTCTTTCATAATTGTCTGTGATTTATGTAACAATTGTATTCATACTTGATCCTTAACCATAGGTTATATTAGACTATTTAGTGCAATCAAAGCTTTTTTTCCGAGAGTGTCAAAAGTTCATACAAATACAATGATTTCAGTATAAAGTAACTTAAAGGTGTGTATGTTCAATATATGTATAGATCTAGTATATTGTAGTGATTTAAACATGAAAGGTGAGGATAACGAACAGTGATCAATCTCATAACTCCTATAAACAAAACAAAATAGAGAGTTGGGCAAACGCGGACCCCTGCTTATACCAAAGGTCTATATATATATATATATATATATATATATATATATATATATATATATGATCGTTTGTTAGCTGACCTGTTTTTATATTCCCATGAAGCAGAACTTATTCAAAAACTGCGCGAGAAGAAAAAATCTTTTGCTGTGGGCTTCACTTCGACATTTAGATAAATCGACGATGTATTATCTATTAACAATAATAATTTTCATTCATATGTCGATTCAATATACCTCAGTGAACTCGAAATAGAAGACACCACAACGTCTTCCACATCTGCTTCATACTTGTATATTTTGTTGAACATAGATGTTAACGACAAACTTGACTTCAACTTCTCCATCCTCATCTCCCCACACCAGTGAACTCGAAATAAAAGACACCACAGAGTCGTCAACTTCTGCTTCATACTTAGATATTTTATTGAAAGTAGATATTAACGGCAAACTAACAACTCAACTTTAAGACAAACGGGATGATTTCAACTTCTCCATCGTCAACTTCCCATATTTATTTAGTAATATTCCATTATCACTTGTATATGGTGTTTACATCTCTCAACTGATTCGATATGCGAGATCTTGTTCAATGTATGGTCAGTTTCTAAATCGAGGCAGGCTTCTGACAAACAAGTTGATGGTGCAGGGGTTCTAACAGTTTCGTTTAAAATCAGCATTTTGCAAATTCCATGGTCGTTATAACGATCTAGTTTGCCAATACAACCTATGATTGTGTCAAATGCTTTCTGACGTGTTTCATGCTGACTATTAAGCCGTTCGTGGCCCACTGATTTTGACTACGAATAACTCCGTTTACCTGATCAGGATATAGGGTCCACGGCGGGTGTGACCGGTCGACAGGGGATGCTTACTCCTCCTAGTCAACTCATCCCACCTCTGGTATATCCAGGAGTCTTTGTTTGCCTAACTCTCTATTTTCTATTGCTTATAGGAGTTATGAGATTGATCACTGTTCGTTATCTTCACCTTTCATAGTTGTATTTATTATGTAGCAAATATGAAAATGAAAAAATTCTTCTTTTTGCATTACTATCGAATTTTACACCAAAGACAGCACTATTTAAGATTTTAAGAACTTGTTTCCAATCCTTTTGGTTCTTTTGTCAATAAGTTATGCTCAATTCAACCATAGGTTAGGATTTGGCGTACTGATATTTACACTATTGTGCCACTAGAAAACTTCTGGATAATGCAAACCTTTGAGTGACGGTAAAGAAACAGAAGACTATCTCAATATTGAAAGTCTCTTTGGCTAAATCGATGGAGGATGGTGGCAGGGGCTTGGCCGTCCATATTTTGTTTTATTACAATATACTTCTCTCATTAATTTTACATGTTTTCACGCATAAAAAGCTTCATTGATTTTTCAAATAGCTTTTTAGTAATAGCTAGCTGGAAAAATACGATTGAACCAATGAATTGAATTTAATTTAAACAATATTTTATTATGTATAATACATTAAAGGATTGGACAACAGGCGTTGCCTATATAAGCTTTCTCCATACAAATACATGGTCAAGGTCATACAGATATAGTTATTATATAATGATAATGAAGCAATATAATATTTTAAAATACATTGATATGTTTAACAGTTTCCATTTCTATGATATTTTACAGCTTGATGAATTGAATGCACCAAAGGAGACCCTCCATCCTCGCTGTTTCACACAATTTGTCTCCAAAAGTTTGAGCCCCTGGAAAAATTCTGGTCCCGCGCATGTGATGTAATGTTAGAGTTTCTCAGTTGATGAAAACATGGAAGGATGCATCAGACACCTCAAGCTATAACTATTACGATTTTTCCAATGAGGACTGGTTTTTAACCTACATGTATTGTTTAGTTCTCGAAACAATAAAAATGGCAACTTTCATATTCTATAATTATATTTGTGAATAATTTTTGAAGTTGCTATTTTTCTTGTAATATCAGATAAGGTGATCTATTTTGGCATCAAAACCATCTTTGACAGATATGTATTTCCTGGAAGTACATCCTGAAGTAGATCGAGGGTGTGCATGGTGATAATGTCACGTATGCGGAAAATATCTTTCTTTGCGCTTGCGTATCAACTTATTTTGTATTCAAATTGATATGAAATTCTCTCGAGCATTTAAAGAGTCCTGACTAAAGTCTCCATAATATCATTATTAGATTCACTTCATGGTATACTAAGGGACTACATGTAGTGAGAAGGTTTGTAAATTATGCATAACATCTTGCATTCGTCTTTGCAATTATCTTTAATCAATCAAGTTATCAATTAGTATATATTTGTAACTTTTTCCAGGAATTTAGTTTTACTATGAAAAATATAAATGCTATGAATTTATTCTATTATTGATGTGTTCTTTCGAAAAAAGGTATGCATTCAAGATTAAAGGTTCTGTGATAAATAAGGTGCAGTTAACGCATTTTCATATCATGCCAAAACGTTTATCTTCTTTAGAAAGGCTCGTATTTGAGTTTTGTAGTATTGCCATATTTTGGAAGTATACTTTTGATTTCTACATTGACGGGGAATTATGAAATTAAATGGAAAAACAGGAGTCATAGTGTTAGTCATACAAAATTACAGCTAAATTAATTAAGATGTTTTAAAGAATTGATGTTCTGTTGGGAAAACTCTATCCATCAAATTAATGAATTTACAACATTTGGATCAGTTACAAGTCTCTGCTACTTGTATCTAAAATGCAAAATTGAAATACACGTCTAGGGGTAAAAATATTGACGATATCTTGAATCAAACAGAAACTGTAAAATCGTACAAACAAAACTTTTTTTATCAACCAATTATTCCGCCACAAAATATATTGCTTTTCAAACACTTTGAAAATTTGAATTGAATTTTCAACTACGTAGGTTTAAGTAATAAATGCATAAGATGTTTTGGGCGACTGAAATACGTATTGAAACAATATATATTAGATGTTCGATTTGCATTTATGAACATTAACAAACTTCAGACAAGATGTGTTCTATAATGGGAGAATAACGCGCCTACACAGTTATAACATCCTTCACAGCTGTACTTAAAAGCCGAGGAGCTAACTTCCTTACAGGAACACAAATGTGGGGGGGGGATTATTCTATTTCTGATATTCACACAGAATCAAAATATACTGGAGCATGATCATATATAGATATTGCATGTAAGTGAGGGTAACATTGGAAATTCTCTACCAGAGAAAATCATTGTCGACCGAGGCGAAACAGAGGTTGACAATGGTTTTCAAATGACAACAATTTTCAATATTACGGTCGCTTGCATGAAATATTTATTATATTATATTGAATGTTATTAACTATTGAGGTTGAAAATGAATTCTGCACAGCCTATATTTTGTGTCATACACTGTACCATCCCCTACCAAATAACTTTGGACTGTTGCTTCGTTTTATCATGCTACAGGGCGTGGTTTTCTAGGAGGACCTTTGGAGCACCTCGTCAGAACACTATTGAGTTTATTCAAACTGGTTTTTACATTCGTAGACCTGCGTATATGGTATCTAACAACATGACTATTATACTTAAATGATTCATCGGCAGTTGTTACTTATACGTATACATAGGTTATAAAGCATAACAAATCATTTCAGATATATTATACTTCCTTGGAGAAAATACTTATTCGTCTGTTCGGCACAGAATCATGAAATTCAACTTGCTCCTGCAAACCGCCATATTTGTAGCCATCGCAGTCCTTGTAGAAACACAACCCTTGTTTGAAGAAAAGTTCAATTATGGAGGACAGGAAATTCAACGACTAAAAGAAAATATCAAAGGTAGTTCTACATATTCATTGTGGTATACAACTAGTTCTTTAGGCTGAGTTCTACATATCCATAGTGGTGTACAACTAATTCTTTAGGCTGAGTAAATCTAAGCAATGTTACACTGTGTATACATTCATAGTTAACATTTTCGGATTGCTCAATTTCCAGATTAAATAAGATTGAAGTTCTTTGTATGATTGATATTTTGTAGACATCAGTCGATCCATGCAAAGGCTTCACACGGTCGTAAGTGCTGTGGTATCCATCCTCAGATCAATGGAAGGTAAACATTATATCAATACAGAGAGTTATTAAATAATCTTATATTCTGAAATATGTTCCCTTTTCAATGAATTATTACATTTCGGTATCGTTGACGTTTGATGTACTTTTTATACGCTACATAGATATTCTGATTTTGATACACAGAAGAAAACATTGAAGTGTGTATACATTCATAATTTTTGATGAATTTTTGAAGCATATATTTGAATGAAAGGTGAAGATAACGAACAGTGATCAATCTCATAACTCCTATAAGCAATACAAAATAGATAGTTGGGAAAACACGGACCCCTGGACACACCAGAGGTGGGATCAGGTGCCTAGGAGGAGTAAGCATCCCCTATCGACCGGTCACACCCGCCGTGAGCCCTGTATCCTGATCAGGTAAACGGAGTTATCTGTAGTCAAAATCAGTGTGCCAAGAACGGCCCAACAATCGGTATGAAACATGTCCGACAGAATTTGACCCAATGATAGGTTGTATTGACGAACTATATCGTTATAACGACCACGGAATTTGCGAAATGCTGACTTCAATCGAGACTGTTGAAACCTCTGTACTATCAACTTGTTTGTCCGTAGCTTGCCTCGATTTAAATATAAACTGATAAAGCATTAAGGGAGGTTACCTAGAAAGGCGAAGATAACTCCTATAAGGAATACAAAATAAAGAGTAAAGAAAACACGGACCCCGGAAATACGCTTGAAACATGTCAGGCAGTATTTGACCCAATGATAGGTTGTATTGGCAAACTAAATTATTATAACGAGCATAGAATTTGCGAAATGCTGATTTAAAAGAGACTGTTGATACCCAAGTAACACCAACTTGTTTGTCAGTAACCTGCTTCGATTTAAGAACTGATCATACGCAGAACAAGCACTTGTGTGTCAAATCAGTTGACGGATATAACCACCATATGCAGGTGATGATGGAAAGTAAATTTTTGATATATCATATGCAATGATCATATCTACTTCACGTAGAAGTATACGAAGGGGTGTTAACGTTTGAATGATGAATATCACCATGGTGTCTTGAAATTGGGTCATAGTTTTAAGTACAATGAATAGCAGAAATCATTAAAGATATCGTGAACACAATGGTTAGAAGCTAGACCATCTGACAGGTAGGTATGACACTTCTATTTCATATAAGAGAAACATGGGTATTAATTTGTTGGAATTCACATGAGCAAGAATTGTGCACCTTTATTGTATGACCTCTTTTGTGTGTTGTTAAGCAGAATTTATTTTTAGAACTTCTACATGAGAAGAAAAAATATCTTCCTGTATCATGAAAAGTGAAGATAACATACAATTTGACATTTACATACTTCGATGATATTCTACCCATTAACAATATTGATATTCAGTCATATGTGATTCATAATACCCCAATGAAATCAACATATAAAACACCATATAATCATAACCATCTTCTTCGTATTTGGATAGTTTATTCAACATAGATGCTAACTTCAAACTAACAATTATACTTTATAACAAATGTCATGGCATTAGCTTTATCATCTCAACTTACCATATCCATGATTTCAGCTTCTCTATCGTCAACTTCCCATATTTATGCAGCAATAGTCCATTATCATCTTAATATAGTGTTTATTTATCTCAACAGCTTCGATTCGCAAAAAGCATGTTCTGCATATGATCAATTTTAAAATCGAGACAGGCTTCTGGCATTTAGGTTGATACTACAGATGTTTCAAAAGTCTAGTTTAAAGTCAGCATTTCGCAAATTCCATGGTCGTTATAATGCTCTTATTTGCTACTATAGCCTATCATTAATTGGAATGCTGTTCGACATGTTTCTTTTTGCATTGATTTTGACTACGGAATAATCCGCTTACCTGATGAACATATGAGGCTCACGACGGGTGTGACTGGTCAAAAAGGACTACTTCCTCCCCATGACACCTGAGCCACCTTCTGCTCTTCCCATGTGTAAGTGTTTTCCATGTTCTTGATTTTGTAGTCTTTATTATGAGATTGACCACTGTTCCTTATCTTCACCTTTTTATGAAAACTGAACTGGATAGTGGAGGACTCAAAAATTGGTATTACGACGTTTAATGGAGTCCCCCCTCCATAGAAAGTGATCGCAGCCCCCAACGTGGAGGGAAATAACCCTTTTGGTCAATCTCTGCAGACTTTAGTAGGTTTACAATTTTAATCAGGTACACACACACACACACACACACACACACACACACACACACACACACACACACATATATATATATATATATATATATATATATATATTGAAGAAGGGGAAAAAACTAGATAGAAAATGGAAAGAAAATAACATCCAACGTCAACATTAATCGCAACAGTAAAAACATGATATATTGTGCAAAATGCCCCACATCCAAAGAGTTAGACAAACGAAAAGACTTACGAGTTAGAGTAAACAAACAGCAGATTCGAGATTCCATTGTCAGCAATACCCCGTGCTATCAGCATTTTGTTGAATGTGGCACAGGACAATTAAAAATTTTCCCTTTTACAAAATGTGTAAGGAGGCTAACATGCTGTACCCAGATGTCCGTGCGCTACTCGCACTATGCCTCTGACAATGGTCAATTTACAGAAATCTTTTAAAAGTTTCTAGTATCCAACATTTATATTTTGGACTAAACATTTAGTCATATTATGAAATGTTTTTGGTGCAATTAAATTGAGGCTCACTGTAAATTGTTTAAAATCGCTGTTTTCTTATCTTAAATTTGGAACTAATTCGTAATATGTGTATGAATGTAGGCCATTTACGTGGTTGATATTTAATGTAAACATGGAATCAAAAGTACATAAGGCTGTGAAAAATACGACAAAACCTGTACAATAAGAGACAAAGAGCTAATTGTTAAAAATGTACTTACGAAGGTACCAATGGGCTATGAAAAGAGCCTGATGTATCACACAGTGCCAGAACTTTTAAAGAGAAAGGAAAGGAGAATGATGTTTATATCATATGACTATATTGTCACGTTATTCAAAACATTGACAACGTGCAAGTGAAGCATTCAGATCACCTTGGTCGATTCCATCTAACCTCAGATATATGATGTTTTCCGCAGATGCCGGTAATTTCGGACAGTTTGGTTCATTGCACAAGTCATTCCCGACCTACCTGCTACCTACTCCTCGTACTGCGGTTCGCTACGTATTTCTAATCAACAATACACTTTCATTCTCTACCTAGAGTTCCGTGCTCTCCTAGCACTATACGTGTATGTGAAGCTTGCGTAATGAGCCCTCTGGTGAGAGAATGAATACACTTTAGGGTTTGAAAAATCTAGAGAATTCCGAAGTACGATATAATTCTATGGAATGATAAAGGGAAAAACAAAACAGGACAAAGTCCGTTAAATTCGGACGACCGGTAATTTATATGGCGGCCGACACTTAGTTTACCTGGAGACCGCCACTAATTATCTGCCACTATCTGGTGGCTGCGACTTAATATATCTGGTGGCCGCCATATGAATTATAACGAATTATAACTGGCGGCTGCCACTTAATCTACGTGACGGTCACCTCTCTCTCTCTCTCTCTCTCTCTCTCTCTCTCTCTCTCTCTCTCTCTCTTCCAAAATGAAAGGGGTAAAATTTCTTTAACATCCCTCTCCAATAATTAGTAATATGCATATCTTAAACAGTTAAGAACATAATGTTTGTCGGTTGTGTTATTAGTTTATCTAGGTATATGAATGCTCATGATATCAAATGTCGACATATTTGCGCGCGACGTTGTGGTCGTGGTGATCGTTATAACATTCTAGTTTCTTAATACAACCTATCATTGGGTCAAATGCTGTCTGCCGTGTTTCATACCGATTGTTAGGTCGTTCCTGGCACACTGATTTTGACTACGGATAACTCCGTTTACCCGATCAGGATATAGGGCTCACGGCGGATGTGACCGGTCGACAGGAGATGATTGCTCCTTCTAGGCACCTGATCCCACCTTTGGTGTGTCTAGGTGTCTGTGTTTGCCCAACTGTCTATCTTGTATTGCTTATAGGAGTTATGAAATAGATCACTGTTCGTTATATTCACCTTTTATTAAGATGCTACATTTTACATCCTTTGGACTTTGGTAATATCTTATCAAACTCCATCTCTATCCCACACACCACGCAGACATTCTCTCTCTATCTCTCTCTCTCTCTCTCTCTCTCTCTCTCTCTCTCTCTCTCTCTCTCTCTGACCATCCAGACATTGATCATCTCTCTTACACACACCAAGCAGACATCATCTCACTCACACACATCCTCTCACGGATTTCAAACAGTTCGGTTGAGCATCACTGAAGAGACATAATTTGTCGAAATGCGCATCTGGTGCTTCAAAATTGGTACCGTATAAGTTTTACATTATGACCCCTGGGTCGAGGCCTCTGCTGGTGGACTGTTAGTCCCCGAGGGTCTCTACAGCCCAATAGCTAAGTACTTCGTTACTAGCTTGAAAATACGGATGTATATTTAATTGCTGTTATAAAATTTTGAAATTCATTTCAAAATCAAGGATTATCTCCCTCACGCATAGCTCTTATCCTTGAACGAATTTGACTCCACTTTTTTGGCACACTGTTTTTGCCTATAATAGCTCTAAAAACTTCATTGTTATTTCGGATTTCAAACATTTCGGTTGGGCATCACTGAAGAGACATCATTTGTCGAAATGCGCATCTGGTGCATCAAAATTGGTACCGTATAAGTTTTACACACCACGCACACATCCTCTCTCAAACACCACACACATATCCTTTCTTCCACACACCACGCTTACATCCTGAAAATCCTGACCTTGCCTAATCCCTCTAACTTTGTGCCTGTTTGACAGTTCGAAGAAGAAAATATACTTAACATACAATGTATAGCGCCAATTTAGGATAACGAACATTTATAGAACTTTTACTAGTAATTTACATACTACTCTATTAGCTAACAAAATCTAAAATGCAGATGGCTAAATAAATGAACGAAATCGTCTGATTTTTTGCTAAACCGAAAGAAAGTATGCATAAAAATTCACCAAATCACGTGACTTAGGTAGATTCAGAAACAAGAAATATGCACAGAACGGAGGAACTCGAAAATCCGCTACATCTCAATTACTATTAATGCCAATACATTTTGCTTCGCCCTCAAACACGGTCACGCCGTAGACATATTAGTGTAAAGTAATGAATTTGATATGTACGTTCTTGTTTTGAACTGTTTACGTTTGACGTTATGTTTTCCGTTCCTAAGAAATCGCTATCATAATGTATAACTGGAAGAGTTTTGCTTTTAAGCAAATGTGTTGTTGCGATAAGCGAATCAAATTGGTACGACTTCCTATTTTTTGTTACCTTTATGTTACGTCATGATGCAGACGCGTCGACAGTCTCCATCTGATTTTTTTTTATCTAAATCTCAGGAAATTACAGTGTAAGTAATTTTGTATGTATGCAGAAACTTTCTAATGAATATGTAGAATATTCTGTTCAATGCATAAGTTAGGAGATAGATGCCTTGTTGTTTTGTTTACTGCCCAATTCGTAAGCCACATGTAGATGTATGGCACGTCGTTTGTTGTCTTCTCTAAGCGTCTGTGTTTCATGAATGTATATATGGTGAATAGTTAATACTATTGAATAGCATTATACTTGATAATTGTTTAAGCGAAATAACTATAGACATTTGATAGGAATCAGATATTTCATTGCATAATTTTCTTACTCTAGGATGCTGTTCAAATTTCAAAACTATGGAACGCAATTCGTGACATCAAAAGATTTCTGTATTCAAATGCTGTACTTATGATTGTTACAATTGGTATTTCAGTCTTTAACCATATATTAGCACGGAATAAATCTGGAGCTTGTTTTAGTTAACTTTCTGTTAGTTTATTACACGCCCATGGTGTACAATAATACGTGACAGAACAGAAAACAAACTCTGACGGAAGTTCAAACTGTCTAATGAGCCAACATGACAAACGCGCTATGATTGGATTTTAAATTGATATATTGACGGTGCTTCCGTTTAAGCGAGCGCAGCTACATGATCAAATATTTTGTAATGTTCATGCTCTGATCAGGTTCAATTTAAACAATGTCTATTTGCCAAATACTCAATACATGAATGAAATTAGGCAGCAGAAATTAATTTAGCCCATTTTAGTTTTCTTCCAGGGTAAATATTAAATCATTAAAACATATTATACATGAATGTGATTGAAATGTCTTTATACTATATACATTTAATTTTTCTGTTTCCTTCACCGTGACTTGCTTAATCTTTGACGCGCGAACTGTTCTCAGCTGCCTCTACTTTCCTTATTTCTACTCTCAATATTTCCAAGTCACTAATTGTGTGATAAAAATGCCCAAGTCTTGTTGCAAACCTTTTAAGTTTGTAGAATTGTGTGAACAGCACTGCCTTTGAACATAAAACGCATTTCAATATAATGATAATTTTGAATAAATCGATAACTTCAACAATATTGCACATACATGCGCGGATCCAGATTTTTTTCTCTGTTTATCTCCTCCGCTGTTTTGCCCACCTATCATTTTTTTAGAATAAAATTTGTATAAAAATCGCCTTTTAGCAATGGCATATTTCAGAAGAGAAAATTACAACGATACATGTATTTATAATATTATACACCATGCTAATTCTAACACAATGATGAAATATTTCAGCATTCGCAAATAATTATTGAATAAATTGCAACATACTTGAGCCCCTCTCCGCTGTTGTTGTAAGGATACATTACGATTTATTCACAAAACTAGAATTATTAATATTAAGGATTTCTCAGTCGTTAATAGCAAGTGGCACGGCTGGCTATCATGAGGGTGCCATCGTGGTTTGGATTATCGAACATGCCAAGGAAATAGCGTTAGACGTGGAATTTGCAAAGAATTTAAAAAAAATGTTTTGGAGGAATTCTATTGATTTTTTGGGGGGAGGGAGGGGTAATCTTTTTAAATAGCTTAAATCAATGAGGTTTGGATAGGCATTAGTTTTGTTAATTAGTGTCATAAAAGCCTAGATATTGAAAAAAAAATGAAGTTCGATTGATGGATTATTTATTGTGAAACAGTGGGAAAGGAGGGAGGTACATGTACGATTACAAAGTCCATAGCTTGATAGTTTGACAGAGTAATTTTAAAAGCATATGAATCCCATTATTTGCAAGAAAAGTGTTGAATGTGCATAGGTTAGTTTTTCTTTTGCAGTTCGTCTTGTGATTGAGCTTTATATCGGTCAATTTCTTTTTTCAAAATCAGTACATGTGCTCTCTCACATGCAATAATTTGAAGGTTGTAGAATATAGATTCAATTACCCATTTCAGGTAGACAGCTGAAGCTACAACTTCTTTAACTACTGTTACTTCTGTTCCACAATCTTTATTAGTGCAAAAGTTTGGCACATCTAAATTGGCAAAATCTATAAGCGGACTGCATGGATGGCGACACAGAAACTCCTGCACCTCCTCACGGGATTTAATTTGGTTGAATGTAGTGCCAAAGTAGGTTTCCATATCTGGTTGTTGGTTTTCAGACTCGTCGTCAATTTCATTTTCTGAATCCTCCTCCTCAACGTCAAGGGCAGGTGTTGTATCCCATCCTTCTCTAACTGATAAATCAATACATATATATCAATGTTTTCATACACAAAAAATGATGTCCTGAAATTAAAGTGACCTTATATCTCTGATATTTAGGTGCAACCTAAAGTAATTCTAGGTCTGAAGTATTTCATCTTTACCTTTAGACTTCTTATTATAATAGTCAAATATCAATATATGGGTCATGTAATATGTGTGAGCTAAATGTGTACAAAGATTCATGCAATGGGTACAAAAGATATTCACCAGATTATGGTAACACTTGGTAGGAGCCAGTACAGCATCATACAATGTATATGTATTTGGGAAAGGGGTATACGATATGAGGTCCATGCATGGGTATGTAAAACTTTGATTCTATATTGTGACCCCACCTTACCCCCAGGGGCCATAATTTTAACAATTTTGAATATGCGCTATCTGAGGAAGCTGTCCTGTAAATTTCTACTTTCCTGGCCGAGTGGTTCTTTAGAAGAAGATTTTAAAGATTTTCCCTATATATTTGCATGAAAATCTTTTATTCCCTATTCTGGCCACATCCTACTCCCAGGATCATGGTTTTAACAAATGTGAATTTGCACTATGTGATGAAGCTTTCATATGAATTTCTGCTCCTCTGGCCCAGAGGTCCTTGAGAAGAAGATTTTTAAATGACCACATCCTATTTTTGCATTTTTGTTATCATCTCCCCTTTGATAGGGGTAAGGCCCTTCATTTGAATAATCTTGAATCCCCTTCATCCAAGGATGCTTTGTTGCTAAGTCTAGTTAAATTGGCCCAGCAGCGCTGAAGAAGATGAAATTGTTAAAAGTTTATGACGACGACAATGGACAAATTTCAAAAAAGCTGAATTGAGCCTTCGGTTCAGGTTTGCTAAAAACTTTGAATTTACCTTAAAGTAATGTCAAACCTTGGCTCATAATCTTCATAATCAGTTCAACAACACACCTCGACTTCAATCACACGAATTGTAAGGCTGAACAAACAATTCAATAACCTACACTATAGTCAGTTTTTAAATCGAGGCAAGCTACTGACAAACAAGTTGATGGTATAGGGGTTTCAACTGTCTCGATTGAAGTCAGTATTTCGCAAATGCTATGATCGTTATAACGATCTAGTTCGTCAATACAACCTATCATTGGGTGAAATGTTGTCTGACGTGTTTCATATCGATTGTTAGGCCGTTCCTGGAACACTGATTTTGACTACGGATAACTCCGTTTACCTGATCAGGATGTAGGGCTCACGGCGGGTGTGACCGGTCGACAGGGGATCCTTACTCCTCCTAGGCACCTGATCCCACCTCTGTTGTGTCCAGGGGTCCGTGTTTGTCCAACTATCTATTTTGTATTGCTTAAAAGAGTTGTGAGATTGATCACTGTTCGTTATATTCACCTTTCACTACAGCGATAGTGTAAATTTAAAAAAGGACAATTTACAAAATATGTGAATCATTTAATCTACTACACGTACTTACTCAAATGGGTTGATAAAACTATTGGAATCTTTTGCTTTGGAAGGTCTAGATCTTCTCTTTGAGGTGCTTTTAATATCTTCAATGGCAGACAAACATAACTCGGAATTACTGGAAAATATTCCAATAATTATAATATATGTTGGTCAGGCCTGGGGTAATGGTAATGTGTAATGTAATGGCAGCCAATTTCAGTGTAATGGAGGCATAATGTGTAATGGGCCAATTTTGCATTACAAGTAATGGCAATGCATTACTTGAAGAAAATATACTGTAATGCACATTACATTCCATTACTTCAAATATTTGATATTTTGGAGGTTTAGATTTTTGGGAATTCATTTTATCAACTCCTCTATGCAGTCAATCGGCTCAATGTGGTGTGGACCTGAGCACGTCTTTACAAACAGATGTAATGTTCAGCGCTTGCAGCAAATAGTTCGTAACCGTTTACGTATTACACGTTTAAATGCATAGTTTCTGTAAAATTTACTTTTCCACCGTCGGTCGTTTGTACATTGCAAAACGACGACCAAAATATCACTAGAAGTACAATCTAATGTCAATAGCGATATTTCACACTATTCCAAAATTCCTACACGCAGACAGAATATCACCGATTATAATATGTATACAGTACAGGTCAAAAACATTGGGCCCAACGGACTGAAAAAGTCGATGTCTTTGAAATTGCGCTTTCTACGTATTCTATAGCATTTGTGTGGACCTTTCAAATCCAAAGATACATACATGTACACATGTGTCCACAATCGGGAAAACAAACGATCGGCAATGATTTATGTTAGCGTCAAATTGAAGCGAACTGAAAATATCGTGAATCGTCACATTTAATGCTGAATTAAATTAAATGGTGATGAAAAACCCAAATATTTTGTTGTTTTCAAGAAAATTTGTCAGAAGTTTGAAAATCATACCACACGCCTTGGAATTTCAGGGTTTTTAATATACATTTTTATACACAATTCCCCGTGGGCCGCGACCAAGTTCTTAGCAGCAAGCGTCAGCTGATTGACATATAGAGCATGTTAGCTGCAATAATGTAGCCCTCTCTGATTTTTTTTTTTTTTTTTTTAGGGAGAGGGCTACAACTCATTAGGATCTCTGTAATGGTGCAAATGCGGGAGTGATTCACTCCCGCAACATTTGCGCTCATTCTAAACGTTTCCTGACTTTCTTTACGTAAATAAAATGATATTCTATGTTTCTTAGTCAATATATAAATTAACAACCTGCAACTTTAGATTTGTGAGGCTCTATTCTACCGTTTTCAACAATTTCGATAAATTCCAATTTCTCGATTCATATTTGTGCGCCATGTTTGATGTACTGAAGTTTCAACTTCCGGTTGTCAAGTCATTTGCATATACCATATAAGGTAGTATTTACATCAATGGACAAGTATGGAGGCGAAAGCTATTTCGTCGGTATTGAAAAGGTTTGAATTTAATATCAAGTTAAAAGCCGAACAGCAGAGTGTAAATTCTTTCTGCAACAATATCATTTTCCTTTCTTTGTCGAAGTGGCTCGAGTAAGTACATTTTCGCGCTGATTGTCAATGTTTAGGCTTTTCATTAGATCCACCTACGAGATCTCGCGATAACAAGCATGGCGGAGCAGACGAAGAATTTTGCATGCTGTACATTATATTTAATGAAAAACACCTTTATTAGACATGCCCGAGCACAAAGTTTGTACTCCCTTTGGTGTAAACAACATTTGGGACTAATACAGAGAGTTTATTATAGGTTATCATTAAAATTATTTTGCACCATTACGGAGATCCTATGGAATTGTAGCCCTATCCCGAAAACGTCAGAATAAAAAAAAATTGGATAGGGCTACATTATTGCAGCTAAGAGCATGCGTACCTCGTGTGTAACAATAGAAATTAGAAAATCGGTACATGCAATTAATAAAATGTCAATTTAGTTTTCCTTAGTTAAATACAGAGATTAAATTTTTTTTTTTGCTATTTAGATTCATAATCATGGTGAAAAAATTTTCCATTTTAAAAAAAATACATATTTTCCCGTGGGCCGCGACCAAGTTCGTAAATGATTTTATTGTCTTTTAGAGTCGTAATGGTGAAATACTTTTCCATAATATCTGATTGATTAATATTCAATTAGACTTTTACATTACTAATTGTGTAGATACAACCACACTTACATTCTATTTGCACTTCTCTGTCGATTCACGCAATCTTCATTATTTATACACAAAGTTAAATCCATTTTTTTTAAAAACTAAAATCGTTCAATAAAAAAGATAAAAAAGAAGAGGGAATGAAAAAAAAATGAATTTCTTGATATTTTGTTTATCATGTTGAATGATATGAAAAAGTGTTATAGCTGTATGTATCACTTACTGAAAGTTTTGTTTTACTATAAGTCATTCACTTAATACAAATGGGATTCTTTCTACGAAGTAGATAGATGAAAATATATTGTCGCAGTCAACAATTTATCCCAAGAAGAGGTCTTTCACGCAAATACCATAAACAATTAGCTTCGCGAAAAAAAGTATGAGAATATCGTTAAATCATACACATGGACGTTTACAAAGTAAAGGTGTTTAACCTGGCCAAAGAGACCATAATTTCATTATAACTGGCCAAGCCGGTTGCGGAAAGATAAATACATGTATGATTAAAATCTCCAGAGCGTTTCACGGTTTGGTTTGTAATTTTTCATATAAATTCGAAAGGACCATGAAAGCATAATTGACACAATCTGACTAAAGTACAGACCTATATATATATATATATATATATATATATATATAGAATCCAAATAGAAAGAGTTGATATCACACAGTCAAAATAATTCAATAAAAAAGCAGGAAAATATGCATTTCCAAAATATATTTAAATCACTAGCGCTTTCTGGATTTTAACATCCATCCTCAGGTGAATGAGGATGGATGTTCAAATCCAGAAAGCGCTAGTGATTTAAATATATTTTGGAACTGCATATTTTCCTGCTTTTTTATTGAATTATATATATATATATGCAAGGTGAAGATAACGAACAGTGATCAATCTCATAACTCCTACAAGCAATACAAAATAGATAGTTGGGCAATATATATATATATATATATATATATATATATATATATATATAGTATATATATATAGATCTGTACCTTAGTCAGATTGATATACTTATATATTTTTAATATAATATAGGTCTGTACTTTAGTCAGATTGATATACTTCTATATTTTTAATATAATATAGGTCTGTACTTTAGTCAGATTGATATACTTATATATTTTTAATATAATATAGGTCTGTACTTTAGTCAGATTGCAATTGACAATGCTTCACATAACATTCGTTTTTTAAAAAAAGGTGTGACTCTATATATACAAAATATTTCATCAAGCCCCTTCCATGTGTTCACATCCAAATTCGATCATAAAAATCAAATAGTATTATTTCTTTGGGTAATTGATGAAAAGAATCAAAACTTTTATATTATAAGATTAAACAAATACCATGCCATCAAGAAGCACATGTGCATGCATCGCACACATACGTTATGTGCATAATGATGATGATGATGATGATAATAGTAATAATCAAAAACTACTAATATCTTCCAATTCCAAACCCCCATATCATTTTAGATTATAATCTAAATATTGTTCTGTTTTGAGAGTAGACATTTTGTCAACACCATTATGCTACAAATCATGATTAAGAGTATACAAAGGTGAAATATAAGGATATGTTTCCAATGATTTTTCCAGACATTGGAAATTAAAATTTTTCTTTTACATCCAAATCAAAATTACCATTTTCACTTTATGTGGTATTTTCTGACACTCAGGACACCAAAGAGAAATTCCCCATATTTTCCATGCTATAAGCCTAAACCTATCCAGCTGTTTGTACACAATAAACAAGCGTCTTTTTACTATCATTGGTATTCTCTTACCTTTTCTTGCAGCTAATGGTATTCGTGAACCTCTTCAGGTTTTTTTGTTTATTTTGTTTTAGAAATAGTGGGCCGCGATAGAAACATCACACCTTCCGTTCGTTGTAGGTGATGAAGTTATAACGATGCAATTGAACAGCATGAAGAAATTATTGCGCACCAAATAGCGATGCATTTAATCAAAGAATCATCAGTTAATTGAGAATGACCGTTTTTTTTTCAGTTAGTAATTGCTCTTTCAATAGGATTTCTCAGCAAAGTGCAGATTTTTTTTAAAATGTCACCGACTGAATTGCACACTTTCTTCATTTCTAATGATCGTTGATATGACATTTCAAACCAAACAAAAAACAAGAAACGATTTCAATGCGAGATTTGAGTATTCCATTACAAAAATACTGAACTGACTGAAGTGTCACATCTTATCAAAATTACACCCAACAATACAAGGAGGGGTGGGACATTGAATCCTGTACACAATCACATGCGTTTAAGGGTTCACAGCGGGTGTGACCGGTCGACTGGGGATGCTTACTCCTCCTAGGCCCCAGGTCCAACCTCTAATGCAAGTACATGTATATACAGGACTCCGTGTTTGTCCAACTCATAATTTTGTATTCTTTTAGGATTTTTGAAATTGATCACTGTCCGTTATCTTCACCTTTTCACATGTGCAAAATTAAGACCGCATGGCTATTTTTATAAATTGAATAAATTGTAGCTATTTTAATGTCATTTGTTGATGCTTACGAAGTTATGCACATAGAGATTTTCTTATATGATTTGCATAGAGCTCTAGGAATTGAATTTCGAATTTTAAGTAAAATCACACATAATTTTAACGATAAAGGATACGTAAATGTCTGATGTTTAAGTACAAGTTCTTGCACTTCAAGCAATGGGGAATTGTTTAGTAGTGCACATCGTGTCAATCTTTAAGTTGTAGGGGGGAAAATATGAAAAATTAGCATAAACCAAAGAATTATTGTGGAGTTTTTCAAATATCTTCTTGTGCTAGAATATTAGTGTAGTGACATATTTTGACAAAAATGAGCAATTTTAAGAGTATTACTATATAATATGTTGGAGTAGTGAAATAGAATCCAGACAATGTCTGAACTTACCAGTGTCTATATGTATGTAAACATAAGTAATTGCACGTTGATTGTTATATGAGATTGATCACTGTTCGTTATCTTCACATTGCATATTGAGACACAACATAAGTTTATGACTTCTGAATGTACTTCTCTATTTTTTAAAATTATTATTTTGGAATAATTCTCAATTCCAGAAGCATCTAGTGCAAATCTACATAAAATCAACTCCCATCAGTCTTTCAGTACTTTGATTTTATTTGAAATTGGGTCGAGGAAATTTTCACAAGTTAGTATAAATACCTCAGAATGTCTAAACAATCCTTTCAATGAATACCTATTTGATGATAAATCATAACTATATTGTTTGACTTTTTTTTAATTTTCTGTCTTGTAGATATGCAAGTCTTGGAGATATGGGTAGATATTTGAGAATTGTTACACTGTTCTCTGGAAGTAGAACATGGTTTAGTTGTGTGAATATTTACATAGCATGGTCCGTCTGACTCTCTGTGGAGAAAATTCTAGATATATCCATAGCTTTTTGGTATTGAACTTTGTTGCGAGATAAGGGACCAGGTGTAGAAGTTACAATCGAACAAGGTGAAGTAAATACTTTTGCTGTACTGGTTGCAGGTTGCAAACACTCGCTACTTCTTGTCTCGTATCTATATCAGTGTAATGAGTGTATGTTAGAATTTGCCCATGTTACATATAGTGAAAAATAACTGTCCTTACAACAGGTAAACAATGCTAGGGAAGTGACTAACCATTTGATAATCATGTCATCTGTACATGTAAACAATATAGCTGCTGCAAATATAAATAAAGCACAGTCAAAACTTTTCACTTGATGACTCTGTTCTTAGTTTAAAAAATAGATATTTACTCAGATTGTAAACTCAGATCGGTAGGTGAAGGGAAGTACAAGAAGGTGTCTTTGAAAGCAAAGGGAGAAATCTAACAGCGTACAGAGTAAGGCCGTTTCAGCTCCTTTACCACGCAACCCGTCACTCAACCAACCCTATTTTTAGGATTGGCGTCAAAATATGTTCTTGTTAAAGGATTAGATTTAGCTAGGATTATTTCGTGCACTTTAGTCATTAGAGCTCGCAGTACGAGCCAGTGCTTCTGCGCTTGCTATTACTTAGTGTAACAACTCTTTTTTATTTTATTTTTTTTGTAATATATATAAGTTTGTCCACTATATTCGGATATTTTAGATAGTTTGAAAACAACAATGCGCCGTGCACTAAGTACAGTATGTCATACTTTCCTCGATCGGACATGCATATCACACCTTCGTCAAAGTGTGGAATAAAAGGGGAGGGGCGAAACGTAGTGGTTTATCTCTAATCTACCTTGATCGTGCTTGATCTGTGTCTTTTATTTGTAGTGTGCCCTAAAGGATGGACGATGTACGACAACTCTTGCTACAAATTTTTTGAAGACGCAATGACAATGAAAGATGGAAAAGTTTGTCAAACTTTAATTTCATAAAAATGACTACAAAACAAATTACATATTTTAAATTTTATCATTTGAATAAAGCTAGTTTGATGATTATATTTAACAAATGAATTTACTTTGCAGAAATTTTGTTCAAGCGTAAATGGACACTTGGTGGAGATCGAAACAAAATGGGAAAATGACTTCATAATAAACCAACTTCAGAAAAATTATTTTCGAATAAAGGGTTCCGGTAAGAAAACATGCATGTAATTGATATATAGCAGAAGACAATGGATTAGTCAGGATAATTTGAAAGATAATAAAAAGCATTCTCTACATACTGATTTTGACTACAGCGGTTATGACCGGTCAACGGAGGATACTTAACAATCGGTATGAAACACGTCAGACAGCATTTGACCCAATGCGAGGTTGTATTGACGAACTAGATCGTTATAACGACCATAGAATTTGCGAAATGCTGACTTCAATCGAGACTGTTGAAACCCCTGTACCATCGACTTGTTTGTCAGTAGCTTAGCTCGATTTAAAAAACTGACTATACGCAGAACAAGCTCTTCAATATCGAATCAGTTGAGATATATAAACACCATACGCAGGTGATAATGGAATATTGCTACATAAATATGGAAAGTTGACGATGGAGAAGCTGAAATCATCCCGTTTGTCATACAGTTGAGTTGTCAGTTTGCTGTTAATGTCTACTTTCAATGAAATATATATCTAAGTATGAAGCAGAAGTGGACGACTCTGTGGTGTCCTTTATTTATCTCAGTATTGAAAATTAGATAATGATTTTACGAATGCAATTGTAATCCGTCATGCCGAATAGTTGACCAAAGACAAACTGAACGGTGGTTCATCATTATTGCGAATGTTAATTAACGGCAAAATTATGAATACACGTCGTTTCTTCTCGTCAAATGTAATAATCAAAAACATAATGCACTATATGAATGACGAAAAAACTGCTATATTGTAAACAATGGCCTGATTTCTTGGACATTGTCAAGTAGTGTGCAACCTAATTTCGGTGAAATATCTTAACTTTAAGGGCGCGAACTTCCCAAAACAGTCCCTGACCATTCGATAACTAACATAATGGACAGTTTTCCACTTATTATCCTCTTTCAAGATCTGTATCATCGCAAAACATGTTCAATAAAAATAAAAACTTTTTGTTTATCCATGTGTTTGTACATATCAATAACTCTTAACGCATTATTACAATATCTCGTAACAGAAACCTTTATATTCACGGAAAAAAATTAAGAACATCGAAAAATATCAGATGATTATTGTAATTAAATTTCTTTCGATATGTCAGATTGCTGGTCGCGGGAGGGAGTCCTTCATTGAATGAGATGTATATAAGTAATATGATTATAAACCTTCATAAAATGATAAATATGAGCCTAGTCAAAACTATTTTAAGTATAACTAACACTGAACACCTACACAATCTTATGCTGATCACGTTGTATACCAATCGCACCTTCTCGTCTTGCTGCATTTCTGGGCGCTTCGTTCTGGAAATTTCCATGAATCTAATTCAACACTAAAATCACGGACTGAAGAAATGAACAGGCATATTTTATCCAGTGGCGGATTTAAGCCCCCCCCCCCCCCACATAGAATTTTCAAATTTGAGGTAAATCGTGGTATCTTGTTTAGAAAAATGTACTAAACGATAAAAGAAGCAATGATTTCTTCCACTCCCGGAGAAATAAATGACAAAATCTTTTAATTTCTTGAATTATTTTATTAGGAGAACTTAATTGTTTCCAAAAACCCTGAAAATTTGAGTCATTTTATTAATTTCACCTTATTAAAAATGATAGAAAATAGTACAAATGACTAGATAGGAGACATATTTCAAGCCATATAAAATCTATAAAATCCAGGAGCTTCCGGGCTCTGGGCCCCCTGGGTCATCACCTCAAGGCGGCCCCAGACCCCCTGTCTCATAAAGTGACGCGCCCGTAACCGCAATTCCTGGATCCCTCCTGATATCTATTCAACAATTATCAAAACTTATTTCTTCTGTAAGATCAGAAACAAGCATCGATAACCAACGGATTTATATCATATCGTATTATCTTAACTGCTTAAGTTGTCCTTAAAAGCAACTGGCTTAGATCCACCACTTTTCTCTCATTTTTGCTATTCCAGGGTAGTTTATCGAAAATGAAAGTAGATGTTTGATTTTACGGTATTCATTAATTAAGAAAGATTCTGTTAAAGCTTACAGACTTCACCTCACATATGAAACAATTTTAAAGGTGGAAGCAGTAACTCTGGAGCAGGCATTTCGACGTTTATTGGCAAAAAATCTATAAGTAGAGATACTTTAAGTCTATTATCTATTTCATTTACTTTATCTATCTATGTATCAAAAAAATTAAATTTGCAAAAACACCTGAACATTGGGTGCAAACAATATGTGATCAAAACGTAGTTTTACGCTTAAGCTACATATCTCTAATTTTATACGTAAATTTATCAAAAGGTGAAGATCAATGATTATTCTTTTGTATGTTAATATACGTTTGTATCAACGTTCATAAAGTGAATAATAAAATAATAGCATTAACAATGAATTGGGTAATGCCATAGATAAACGGTGCAATCTCACGTATTTAGTATTACCACACTAGATGCGTAATCAATTTTACAAATTTCGAACAAAACCCATATGACGTTCTATCATTGTTCATAAGTTTTCAAATGGTATGTCATTCTATCAGTTTCAGAGTGGGTTTTTTTAATGTGAGAATGTGGTAAAAACGAATGGAAAGAATGTAACCTTTGATTAACTAATGAATTAAAGGATGAACAGAGACCCTTTAAATTCAGGAATATAAACGTTTGGCAAAATAAGAAATTTTTAGGTTTGTTTTCTACTTGTCAACAATTTAGAAGACAATTTCTCCTCCGCCTGTCCTAACATTTTGAAAACGATGCTACGTGTCTGTGTACGATTCTAAACTCTTTCAGAAATAATAACTCAGTGGTACGAAGTAAATTGTTTCTGAAATTGGTAACATATATGAATTGATACCTGGATACACGTAAGTGGCAGTTGCTACATATATTAAGTGACGGTCGTCAGTTAATTTATATGGTAGCCGCAAGTGAATAAGTGGCGACTGCCAGATAACAAGTAGCGGTCGCCAGTTACATTCCACTTCAATAGGTATTGATTCTATACCCTGGCACCTACCGGTATCCGTACGGATACATAAGATGATTCTTGAATCCACACAACTTGTGAACTTGATTTAGTGTGGCCAAGCTTCTCTTGAAAAGAATTTGTTTAGATTAATGCCCTGTATATTTTAATATAAAACTTTTATCTCTCATTGTGGCCCTGCCCTACCCCTGGGGCCACTAAATTGGAAGAAAACTTGAACTTTAACTTCCTGTAAGTGCTTGCATAGTAATATGATTAATCATGGAATATGCTTTTGTTGAGATGAAGTTTTTTATTATATGTTTCCCTATATTTTTTATTAAGGTCGTTGATCCCCTTTTGCCGTCCTCACATATCCCCCTCCCCCTGAGATTCATGATTTGAATAAACTAGAACATACACTACCCAGAAATGCTTGCATATTTGATTGACTTAAATGCCTTGCTATTTTTGAGAAGATGTTCCCTGTGTCCACATTTAAAACTTTGATACTCTATTGTGGCCGCTTCTTCGGGCAATGATTTGAACAAATTTGAATTCCCTTCACCCGAGAATGTTTTGTGCCAAGTTTGATTGAATTAGTGTAGTGGTTCTTGATAAATAACAATAGACAAAAATAGGTCGGGGTAATTTAAAAATATTCCTCCCCCAAAAAATATCCACTAAGCTTAAATTTACGTGAAAGGTTCCAGATATAGTGTAAATTCAAGTTTACTCATCTTGATCTCATCTTGATCATGTAGATCTACATGTAAGAGCCCAAGGTAATAATTGTTCTCAGAAACTACACAAGAGATCGATATGACACCTTTTTAGGATGATATATCATTTGAATATGTGAGGAACCATTCTCATTCTGTCTGAACGTGCATGCCTGCGTATTTCCGTGCATTGGATATTTGGTACACCAATTTCGGAAGCAGCTTACGTTTTTGTTTTTCGATCAAATCATTTGATTTATATTGTAGGTAGATATTGAAACCCTTAATAGATCTGCATGGTCAAAATTACCAATCTAGACGCGCATGCATGGTTGCTTTATTTTGATTGAACAATACTAAAACGTCTCTAACTCTCTTATGAATAAAGCTAATAAGTAAAGCTAATAAGTTGATATTCACAGTATAAGTAGGTAATATGTGATATGAAAACGTCAGCGCGCATGCTCACGTGCGAGCATCGTATTTTCAAGATTCAATTTTTAATGTCGATAACGTGTTTGTTTTTCATCAAATTCTTCTGATGTTGAGATTTTGGGTGTGGCTTGGTACTCCTTAAAAATTGTTATGGTTGAATTAAACTACTGGTCAGCACATGCTTTCATGTGTGCTGAATTCTGATTGAAGGATTTTATAATCACCGTAATCACCGTCATTTTCTCAAATATGATCAAACATTATCAATATATATATATTAGTGGAAAGGAGAGAAAAAGAAAAATATTTCATTTGCTCATTTACACCTACGCTTAAGGTAGCTACTGATAGCTAGCCCCCCAAAACCACTCATTGAATTTTTTTTCAATCTTATTTATTATAATATGTGGACTTTATCCTAAAACATATCAAAAGTCGACAAAAGTAATCAGATTAATTTTCGAGGAAAGTGAGATTGAAATTCCCTCTTTTCCAGCCCCAAAAGGCAAAAAAAAAATGCCAAAATTGAGCAAATTAACACACAAGGCAATAAAAATTGCATTGACACCAGAAATATTGTTTGTCATATATAGTTATGTAAATTAAACACAAACAGACAAAAATCAACATTAATTAGAAATTCAAAATGCATCTAAGGAAAACATTAGGATGATTTGACTTGGCAATTGGCCAAATTTACCCTAAGTATTGCGTTTCTCACACACTATCAGGCATCAATTTTCTGACAACAAAAAAATTCTGCTCATAAAATTTATGATTTTATTTCATTTTTACAATAAGTCAAGTAGTGTCTAAAATACTGAATAAAAAAATATACCAAATGAGGTTTAATCTGAAAGTATGTCAGATTTTGTAACCCTACCCCCTCCCTTCCAGAAATGAATTTTAAGTGATAGTTAGCAGAAATAAACTATTGACCTTAAATGATTAAGCATTCTCAAATTACCACTTTGAGCATTCATCATCACAATACTAGAAGTTTCTATGAGCCATTTAAGAATGATCTATAGTGTGTACTAATGCAGTTGACCTTTTTGCACTCACAATGATTGCCTAAATATTTAGTTTTTTGATAGAAATTGATATCACTATACAGTATAATACACGAAATATGTTTAAATAACCATTTCATATTTCAATAAATAATTAATATCAATGGAAAGAGACCAATGGACTGCCCATGGATCACTAAGTCCATCTGAGCCATCTTGCCCTCACAGATAGGTGTGTCTTTCATAACTTTAAGATTCCTAATTGTAGTTTCACAATGAACCAAAAAGTCACTATTGGATAGCTGAGAATGCATGTGTATTGCATTAATTAACTGTAATTTTCCCCAGGTGAAGGTCTATGTTCACTGTAAGTATATGGGGGGATTAGTTCCATTATGAAACGTTTCGAAAAATTTGATGTACATTAATGTATCAATGATGTATGTTTCAACTAAATTTTGAATTACAAGGAAAATTCAAACTCATTGATTGAAGTTATAAAATTGGTATTCTATCGTGTGCACATTTTTTACTAATTTATCTAAGGAAGAATAATTAACAGTAAAATTTCCTTTACATCTAGCAATATTATTGTCTTTCAAAAGGCATGTACATGTAATGCATGAGTACATGTACTTCTTTTTCCCTCAAATTCACAATTTAGTTTAAAGTATGTTGTACAACATCCACTGCTCTGAGCTCATAAGTAAATTAATGTTTTTCATCCAAATCCAAAATTTTGCAGTAGTTGTTTAATCTTCGGAACTGGATCAAACATTTTTAAATTTGTGGAGTTGTGGGGGTCCAGGGGATATGTCATCATCACTGTAAATGCAGTACCTGTTCAAAATATAGAAAAATATATTTGAATATAGCAAAAAAGATGAATATCTGATATACTCAGACTTGTCTTTACAAATGCTGTCTGATATTTATCTCAAGAAAATATAGTACCTCTCTTGCTGTTAAACTTGTTGACTTGAAACCCACTTCAACCTGCACTGATCCTATCTAACCTCCAATGGTCCCCAGGCTGATGCCTAGAAAAAAAATCATCATAATTGATATTTGCACAGTTAGGTCTATATTATACCATTGAGTAATTAGACTGCGTCAGACAATGTGGATTTTAAAATTGTGTTTCAACACATATTCAGTGAAAATTTAAATACTCATGTTTCAAAATTATAAATTGTAATATGAGATGACATATATGTTTTCATAAACAGCCATAGACTCATCATATCTGTTACAAAATGTGGGTCAAGAGAAGGACATACGTGTAGTATACATATCTTACATATACATACAATGCATACGTTTGCTTATGAGAGGGCATATGCAGACTTGTGATTAATTTACATTATTTTTAAAAAGGTTTTGCCAACCTACATGTTTGTGTGAAACACGAAACCTCAGGTTTGATATATTTCTTAGGGCACTGAAATTTCAAAGTAATAGTATATGTACATGTATACTATAGTCTAGGGATCTATATTTCAACACATGCCCCCCACCCCCTTCCTATCCGGTTCCCCCATAGCCCTAGATAGTAGATCTATACAGATATTTGTTTTTCATCACTTTAATACCAGTAGTTCAAGGTATGTTAATTTCGTAATGGTTATTTTCATAACGATATTTTCTTAATAAAAGAGTTGTGAGAGCCCATGTTTACAAATGTGGTATACATATACATGACATCCGTCTACAATTACATGCACAGGTGGGAGTTATATTTTAAGCACACATGGAATACATATTTACATACAAAATAATAGATCTACTGTATGTCGAGTGTTTAAATTTACTGATGTTATTATAAATCGCGTTGTGAAATAGCAGAGGAAATGTGAGTTGAATACAAATTCATGGCATTTTTTTCACACACCAAACGGAACTATGATTTCGTTGTCCAAGTTGAATGCATCCACCAAATTCCTCTTCTTGCAAGAAACTTCTCAATGACTGTATATAAAGAGTATTTAATCTCGCAGCATGCAGCACTCGGACATTACGATGCATCAATCAACAACTTTGTTTACGTAGTGCATCTATGTACATGGATTAGTGGTTGGTTTCACATTTCGTTTGGCAAAAAGTTTCAAACAGATGAAACATTTAATCTACCATTATTACAGACATTGACGTATACTTATGTGGTATGTGCTGATTTTCTCTACGCGAGTCAGTCACAGCAACAAAGCACTTTCGGAACCCCCTTTTGTTTTTCGACTATTCTATGACGGAGTAAGGAATTTTCGAAAATAAATTCACGTGAAAATACACAATTTTTACTGATCACGTGGTTGCTATATATATATATATATATATATATATATATATATATATATGGTATATGTATATATGTGGTATACACACACACACACACACACACACACACACACACACACACACTCTCTCTTGTGTTACTATGGAGTGATGGAAACATAATGTCTATTACGTCATGAAATAAATATGCCGAGTTTGATGAAAAAGCAGACGTCCTGTACAAGTGTCGATACAATTTAAAATGAACGAGTTCAAGTTTTGGCCTTATTAGATGCAGGATTAAGTATGAAGGATGTAGCTAAGCAATTATGTAATAGTGAGCGAAGGGTAACAAAGTGGACACGAAGGCGAAATGGAAGGCATTTAAAAGATCGAGAAATCAACTACTGACAAAAAAATCAACAACAAAGGCAAAAGAGATTGAAATTCGCTTCTGATCACAAGCATTTGACGGCTGAAGATTGGGAAAACTACATCTTTAGGGATGAATCTACAAAATAGTTGTTTCATGTTCCAAACCGACAGGACGATGTTGTATGGGGGTCCCAGTGAGATGAGGTTCCAGACGTAAGCTGTGTCAAGTCAAGCGCTAAAGTCATGATATGGGGTGCGATGGGAGTTCAGGGTTTGTCCAAACTTCACATTGTTCCAGCCGGCAAAACTATTAATGCTGATTATTATGTGAATGAAATTCTTCAAAAAGAACTAAAACCTGCTCTGAATCGACAGAAAAACAGTGGTAGGATTGACGAATGAAAGTTGGTTCAATATCCAGGACATGCTACGTTTGTTCAAGATGGAGCGACACCTCACACTGCCCTCCTAACACAGAATTGGTATAAAAATAATTTAGCAAACTTTATTTCGAAAGAAGAATGGCCAGACCTAAATTAGATAGAAAATCTTTGGAGTATTCTGGACAGCGAGGCGTATAAGGATCCGCGCCCAACAACAATGTGACAATTACGCCGCCAACTTCAACGTGCATAGAGGGAGATACCTCAGAAACGTTTGATTTCTTTAATTCATTCAATGACAGACAGAATTAAAAATGTATTGAAAAACAAAAGTGGACTGTCTGGTTATTAAAAACATAAAAACTTGTATATGAGTTGTTTGTAAATAAGTTTAGGGATGATGTGAATCATGGAACGAATTTTCTTAACACCCTTTATATATATATATATATATATATATATATATAGATAGATAGATAGATAGATAGATAGATAGATAGATAGATAGATAATAGTTACTTTTCGCAATGATCGGTAAAAGTATAGGTAAAAAATAAAAATGAAACACGAAGACGTTTAGTAAAGCTTTAGCGCTTTCATTTCAAATCTTCAGAAGCTTTACATTTAGTATATATATATATATATATATATATATATATATATATATATATATATCACAAAAGCTTGTTGAATCATCAATAAAAGTGCTGAGTTTGTTTTTATACGCCCGTCGAAGACGTATTATGGTATGGCGTCGTCTCTCTGTCCATCCATGCCTCTGTCTGTCCGGACCTTGTCAGCAGAATACAGTCCGAACCGTAAGCTCCAGGATATTACAACTTCATACATTAGATCACCATGATGAGAGGAATATGCTATTATTTTTCAAGGTCAAGGTCGTAGTATCATGCAGTAGGAAAACCTAGTAGGAAAACCTTGTGGGCAGGATACAAGCCGAACCGTAAGGTCCAGAATATTGCAACTTGGTATCTTTGATCACCATGATGAGAGAAAGATGCCTATTGTTTTTCAAAGTCAGAAGTCAAAGGTCAAGGCCGTAGTATAACTTAGTAGGAAAACATTGTAGGTAGGTTACAAACCGAACGGTAAGCTCCTGGATATCGCAACTTGGTACATTCGATCACTATGATGAGAGGAAGATGACTATTGTTTTTCAATGTTATAGGCTAAAGGTTAAGATTGCAGTGTCACTTAAATCGAAAACATTGTAGGCAGGATACAAACCAAACCGTAAGCTCCAGGATATTGAAACTTGGTACATGTGATCACCGTGATGAGAATAAGATGTCTATTACTTTTCAAGGTCAAAGGTCAAAGTCACATTATCACTTAGTTGGAAAATCTTTTAGGCAGTATACAAACTTAACTGTTGGGACTAGGACCATCAAACTGTTAAATGAGTTGCCTAACTTGTCCTATACCAATTGCCAGAGCGCTCTTTACATACTCATTTTGACTACGAATTAATTAATCTACTTATCCGATCAAGATAACTAAGCCCACGGTGGGTATGACTGGTCAAAAGGGGATGCTTACTCCTCCTAAGCACCCGATCACACTTTTAGTGCCTTTATGGATCTTCATTGCCCTACTCTGAATTGTGTATTCTTTACAGGATTTATCTTCACCTTTGTCGCACTGTAAAACATTGAATTGTGAAAGAATGCCACGATTTCTTTACTCTTCTACATTTCACAAAGAAACTGAGTGGGTATTTAATCATACAATACACATATCCCTAAAACACAACTGTGAAATTCATGACTTCTAGGTAATTTCTTTCCTTTCATTTTCTTTGAAGGTTGTTGGATTGGCGCAACCGATGAAAAAAAAGAGGGCCAATGGACATGGATTACAACAGGTACCAATATCTCATTTTCGGACTGGGCAGACGGCGAACCAAACAATGAACATAATGATGAACACTGTCTGGAGATGAGAAAGGACTTTTTGTGGCACTGGAATGACATTCTCTGTACTAAACAAATGTCGGTACTTTGTGAGAGGGAGAAGATTGAATTGACCGATTGATAAATACCTAGTGTCCTTTCACAATGATGAAGTCACCAAGCCAAAGATACTATATAGTTATTTACAAAGACTGTAATGGCCGTCTGTGTTTTATATCATTCATCTTCATGAAACATTATATTTGGTTCGGATAATCCACATGTTTTCGACAATAGGTTAAACATTACCATCCCTTTTTTTGGATGAAAAGATTGCAACTATTGTGGAGTTCCACATTGAACTATTTTAGACCCAATGTTTTTATCCTGTATATCAGTGACTATGTACCAGCACTGAAATATCGTCATGGAGATATTTGTTAATGTCCCAACTGTAATCCAGTTCAGAAATTACCTATAAAGATCTACACATTTAAGCTATATACAAGGGTCATTCAAAAATTACATAGACAGTGTCTCTCTTGTATATATATTCTTTTGAAAATAAAATTCAACACATTATTGGATTTGAAATCATTTATTTCATCGAACTGGGATGTTTCATTTTATTTGATCATAAAGTATCCTTGATATATAATTTAAGATCAAAAAGTCGTAAATCTGAAGTCCTAAGTCATAAATTTAAAGAACTTACGACAGATCGTAGGACCGTTTTACAAAACATATCGTAATCGTATATCGTAAATTCTTTTGTCGCAAGTCGTATATGGAACTCTTCAGCGCATGAAGTTGTAGAATTGAACATAGATACCGCGCGAAACCCGAAGCTTTGACGCGCAGATACTGGGGAGGAAAGAAAATTGGAGCAAATTAACTTTGAGTTATATATTTGCATTGCTAATTAAGCGAAGTAAATTTATTCAATTCAATCTATTGATTTACCAAACATGTTGGCATACAATCTTAATTGGTACATTAATTAATAAACTACTAATTCATACTAACAGTTCATATACAAGTATATATATTTGACATGTATCTGTGACATTAATCTGTATGTATACAATTTAGTATTGCATATAACAGTAGTTAAATGTAACTAATTTTCAAAAGTAGTTTTACAAAACTGACAAAAAACGATTTTCTTTCGAAATACATGGTTTTGAATATCTGCCAGTTTCAATTTATAAAGGGTGGGCAGATATTTTTAGCTTTGTTAATTTAGAGCGTACTACTTTCGCAGTTGGAAATTTCAAATAGTTGTGTAATATTCATTGTTCTTTCTATTATTAAAGATACGAGAATTTAATGTCTATATATATATTTCTGATGATATACCGTAACCCCCCCCCCCTTCCCAAATTAAGAAGCTTCACATAAGTATTGTTGAACCATTTCTTCTCACCCATTAAATGTACAAACATATTGATGATCAATCATTGTAATCACAAACACCTGAAGTATGGACATTAATTACTATACTCCCCTCCCTTTTCTGATTTTTTTTTTGGACCCTAGATTTATTTTACCGGAAGAAGGCCAATCCCTACCGTGAAACGATTACCTAAATTGGGATGGGATAGACAGGGAATCCACACATTTTGAAGAAAATATCACCAAAATAAATCAAAGGTGGGGGGGGGGTAGTTAGGCACCTGACTGTAGCCCAAATCTGTTGATTGAATGTTAACCATTTGAAGCTGATCAATACATGTACATATAAATAATTCTTAATTACTGCATAGTATGTTATGAGCAAGCATTTTGTTTTTACATACATTGTATATACAAATGCACATGTATTTATATTCGAGTTACAAGACCAAGGTGAGGGGCGGGGGAAGGATTGCTTATAAGTTAGCTGTGCTAATACATGCATATTATATGAATAATTAGACTTATTATTTGATCTCAAATTATATGTATTCCTAATTATCTTAATATTAATTAAAGATTTCCAATATCAAGGAAATTAACTTGATTTTTTTAAAGTTAGATTTTAATTAAGAGTTATTCTTGTGTATTATAATATACATGATATACTAGGCTATATAAAATCATAATTTTACAGGTACGTGGCTGTATCAAGTGGTCTAATATAGGACGGAAAGGTGACTCTTTGCAGTTCGTTAATGGCTATATAACAAGCAATATGATGGATGATGTTACTTGTTAGGGGGGAGGGGGGATTCAATCACACTTTTAAAAAAATGCAACACCGTCTATTTTTCATAAATACTAATAACTGGTATAATGGGGGGGGGTGTAGTTATTAATTAATTCACCCACAATTTCTTTTTCCATTTGAAATACATTACAAACATACTAATAGGCCTAACTGATAATTTAATGGATGGGGGCGGACGTGGAAAAGGGTTAGGGATTAGTTCACTCACAATTTTTTCCCAATACAGTGTCTTTCTCATACATACTAATAATTGGTATAAATCTACCATGGTATTGGATAACACCGCGCATATAAATGATGTACTAGTACGTGCATCATGTATAATATAGGCGTACATAACTAGGCCTACGTGTGGATGGGTGTGTCGAAATAAGATTTGATATGACATGCATACATTCTCATCATGATCATTGAAAAAAGTATGGTCTATGCGGGAATATACAAACATTGTAAAAACATTGCAATGGGTCCTATGGCACACACTTGCTACATTTTTTTGATCCGCGCACTGACGGAAATATACGAGTACGTAACCACATTTTATGTGACGAAGTCATCAGAGTAAGTGACGCATTGTAGTAAACAAAGGAGGCAGGACAGGCCTTTATGTGTTCAGACAATAATGAATCATGGTATGTACTTGAATAACAGCTGGTGCAGCCTTGCTTAGGTTTGTATAATGTTCTACGTCTCCCCGCACTAAATCTTTTAACTCGTAGAGATACCACCTGGGCAAACGATACCTCTCGACTACCTCAACATCATTGAGGTAATCCAACGGATTATTTCTATCGCGAAACACCCGCAACGCACGTTTTTTATGAGTCTCATTCATAACATTAAACATTAGAAATGCAGCCATGTTGAATTATTTTAATAACCATAGTAACAAAGATTTTATGGAGCACTTACGACAAAACTTGGGACATAGGGTCGCCCCCGGGTGGTCGTAGACTTAAGGCCGAATTTCATCGTAACTCGTAAATCCTAAATCTTCGTAAACGGTCTCACATCGTAAGTTATGTCTTACGACTAATTTTAAGACTTACGACCTTTTGTAAAACGGGCCCCAGTATAAGTTCTTTCGCCATAGAGCATCGTTACGTCAAAAACACAACGTCATAGCGTCGCTTTCCACAGTTTCTCAAAATATTCAAAATTTCTCCTCTACTTTTCACAAACAGCCTTATCGTCTAGGTGTCTAGCTGTCTAGCTGGCTGCAACTCTTATTTCCAAATATTCAGTAAGAATAGGGAAGACGGTGCCGGAGCTAACATCAAAGACATTAACGGCATACTGAAAACTCAACTGTAAGACAAACGGGATGATTTCAGCTTCTCCGTCGTCAACTTCCCATATTTATGTAGCAATATTCCATTATCACCTGCATATGGTGTTTATATATCTCAACTGATTCGATATTGAAGAGCTTGTTCTGCGTATAGTTAGTTTTTAAATCGAGGTAAGCTGCCGACAAACAAGTTGATGGTACAGGTGTTTCAACAGTTTCGATTGAAGTCAGCATTTCGCAAATTCTATGGTCGTTATAACGATCTAGTTCCTCAATACAACCTATCATTGGGTCAAATGCTGTCTGACGTGTTTCATGCCGATTGTTAAGCCGTTCTTGGCACACTGATTTTGACTGCAGATAACTCCGTTTACCTGATCAGGATACAGAGTTCATGGCGGGTGTGACCGGTCAAAAGGGATGCTTACTCCTCCTACGCATCTGATCCCACCTCTGGTGTGTCCGGGGGTCCGTGTTTGCCCAACTATCTATTGCATTGCATGTAGGAGTTATGAAATCGATCACTGTTAGTTGTATCATCTCTCATCTAAGAATTTCGCAACAGTGACGCGGCCATCTTCACAAATGATTCGTTTCCTACCGGAACGTTCGTCATTCATTATAGGGTCTTTATCACAAAAAATCATCTATGCCATTTATACACTAAAGCACGACTCACTATTGACATACTATCCACTTCTTCCAGAATCTTAACATTTTCTACTGGATATTTCCGGAGTGCGACACACAATTTTATGACGTTCAGAAAAAAGTTACCGCAAAAGTCTACGTATTCCTTAATGAAACTTGTAAACATATGAGAATTAATGTTGGTAAAAATTAAATTATCGTATGAAATATTTCAACGCTATGCGAATCAAATGCTGCTACGAATCGGAATAAAATTAAGTTTTAGAACACGGAAAAACATTTTGTATGGTATAATTGACTGTTTAAACTATTTAAACTGTGAAATCAAAATAAAAGACACTACAGAGTCGTCTATGTCTACGTCATGCTTGGATATTTTATTGAAAGTAGTTACTAACAAACTAACAACTCTATGACAAACGGGATGATTTCAGATTATCCATCGTCAACTTCCCATATTTATGTAGCAATATCCCATTATCACCTGCATATTGTGTTTATATCTCTAAAATGATTCGATACGCAAGAGCTTGTTATGTGTATGATCAGTTTTTAAATCGAAACAGGCTACTGACAAACGAGTTGATGTTGCAAGGGTTTCAACAGTCTCGTTTAAAGTCAGAATTTTGCAAATTATATGGCGGTAATAATGATCTAGTGTTAGACCGTTATTTACACACTGATTTCACTACGGATTACTCCTTTTACCTGATCAAGATGTAGGGCTTACAGCGGGTGTGACAGGCCGACAAGGGATGCTTACTCCACCTGGCACCTGATTCCACCTCTGGTGTGTCCAGGGGGTCCGTGTTTGCCCAACTCTCTACTGTATTGTTTATAGGAGTTGTGAGATTGATCACAGTTCGTTATTTTCACCTTTCATTTAAAATAACAAATAAATATAATACAGTAGCAATTTGTGGACAAAACATAATAACATGTTATGCAAGTCAAAAAACTTAACTATATTGCATTATTTGTAACACATCTGGCGAGGAATATATTGGACAAACCGGAACACAATTAACCGCCTGGATGGGCGTCCACCGCCAACAACTTGGAGATCAAAGTACAAGAAATACCCCGTGTAACGAACATTTTGACACCTGTGCTAGAGGCAACAACAAAATATTTCCATTTTATAAACTTAAAACAGAATCAACGATCATGAGATTTGCTAAATAAAATTATTTCATTAAACGGTTTTCTCCTAGACTAAACAAACTTTAATCAATGCATGTAGAAAATTCTGATCGTCAGAACTTTTAATTTATCAACTTTTATTATGTGAAATTTTATGCTATACTCCTTATTCACGGCTTTCGCGCATGTCAGTTTAAAACGAGGCTCGGGATACTAAACATAAAAAAATGGCGTCTTCAGAGACAGCGACAGCCCCATATCACTGTTGTGTTCCTTGTTGTACAAATGACTCTCGGTACGACAAGGAACGGCATTTATCCTTCCACAAGTTCCCAGTGGACTCAAGAAGGCGAAAACAATGGATCTTCAAAATAAGAAGGGATTTGGGACCAAAGTTTAGGGTAGGTAAATGAACTAAGCTGACGACAACGTCGTATACACGTTGTGATGACTGTTGTATACACGTTGTGGTGACTGTCGTATACACGTTGTGGTGACTGTCGTATACACGTTGTGGTGACTGTCGTATACACGTTGTGGTGACTGTCGTTTGTCTTTTGTTTTTCTAGTTAAGAGCTATTGATTTTTAAAATGATAGAAGTTTGAAATTTAGTTCTTAAATATTATGGAAGTAAATGGATACTGTTACATAAATGTTCTGTCTTCAGACCTGAATCTATACGTACATCTACATGTTTACAAATTGCACTTTCACTTTTGATATCAAGAATTTGACTATTAAAACACTCGGTGCTTACTGCTTTAGTTCTATATAGTATATAGATATATAAACCGTGGTTCAGATGGTTCTATTTTTTATTTCTTAAGATAGCTGATGCCACAAGAGTGTGCTCTGAGCATTTTCATCCCTCAGAAATCAGAAAGACACTGACAGGGAAAAGGATGCTGTCAACTACTGCGGTGCCATCATTATTTGATTGGACAAAAAGTACACCTACTAGACGTCCACCTCGAAAATCTCTGATGTATGTTGTTTTGTTTTAATTACAATTAAGTATTATTTATCATGTTTACCCCCTTTATCCAGTATTTCTGATATACAAGTTTGTGTATATATCTATATGCTGCGTGATGTGACTGTGAAATCTAAAATATGATGATTTATAACTGAATTGAAAACGTGATGATAGCACTTGGTGATATATTCTTGATATCCAAGTCAAGTGTATTTATATGTGTTTTGAAGTGTTTTCTCTCACACAATATAAAACAAACAAGTTAGATGACAATATTGTATGCAATCGCAAATCATGAGAGATATATGTAGAGTTGTATCAGTATTTGATTATTCAGGTGGTTTTTTACCCCTTGAAATCAGGGGCCAGGGCCTTCAAGTTTGAGAAAAATAACGATATTTGATTGTAATTGGGAAAAAATCTAGGATCTAGAGAGGGCACACAAATCATATGTTCAAAAGGGCACTTTTCGTCGCGGCAAGACAATTTTGGGGCACTTTCATTGTATCATACTATGATAGTAATAAAATTTAATCAATTAGCCTTCGTAATTACTATTTCCTAAATTTACCAGTCCACCAGTTTTCCAGAAATATTAATTAAACCTATTTCGCTAATGCTATTAAAATGAAATGATGGAATTTTTAAACATGTTGAATGGCTGAACCAATTCTAACCAATTTTGGTAGATAGCTTCTATGGGTAAAGGGGAACAAAGTTATGACTGTCATAGTCCCTGTCTCTCTGGGATCAAAACCATAAAAATTAATACAGTCTTTTTAAAATCTTGCATTATTTAATGTGAGCAATATGTAGTGAACCCTTTATCAAAATTGTTAAATTCATGACCACGTAAGTTTAAGATCCTGGCCCTAGGGTGGAGTCAGTTTGGTCATATATTGAGAATGCATCACATTTTTAAAAACGTCTCGAATTCTCATCAAGGAAGTAAAATGCCTGCATGATTATAATGAACATTGAATCATCTACTAAATTGACTCCTAGGCTCAGGTTTTATTAATATTACAGTGTACAAGAACAAGAAAGTATGGAGTTTTCTACTGTATATACCTATAGTATGTGTTTGGGACTCATTGTAAATTCCCTAATGATGCGATACATTGTTGGTGTATTTATGATTTTTAGGTCACCTGAGTAAACTAAAGCCTTTCATCAGTGTATGCACTTTTGAGGGCAGTGAAGTTTTAAGAACACATCTTGTTTTAAACTGTTGCTGAACATTAAAATTCTGCTTAGATATTCAGAACAAGATATTTTTTCTAGATTTCATAGCCCTTGAGAGTAGTGATACTTTTCACTAGTACTCAGGTGACCGATAAGGCTTATGGGCCTCTTGTTTTTAAATTTCATGAACACAAGTCATAAACCGTATTTAAATGGTGGGGTGCTTGGGAAACGTCTATGACAATCTCCATTACAATTAGCACCACTTGACTCTTACTGAATTTTTATGTAAATTGTAATACGAAGATATTGCTGCTTTGTTTATGTATTTCTTCAATGCCTATGAATTTTATTGACAGGCGTGCCACTTGCTCTGAAGAACCAATGGATATCAACGATTCTGGTGTACATCCTTCAATTCTTCAAGGTGAATCACAGCCTCTGGTACCTATGATATCTAAAGACCATGACTATACTGTGGAACCATCTTCACCCAACAGTAAATTGGAAGCTGCCCAGAAAGAAATTGATGTTTTACAATGTCAAGTAGAAGGACTGAAGGCTGAAAAATTCGGTGTGCAAAGATTTTCTTTAGATGCAAAATTGATAAACTTTTACACAGGGTTTACAAACTATAAAACATTTGTCAGTATTTTCACTGCATTGCAACCTACAGCAACAACTATGGTACGTTGGACACAGATGCAAAGACATTCTTCCAACATAGACAAAATTAAAACAACTCCGTTCAAAGATGATTGCATGTCACTAAGCCTAATAGATCAGTTTTTTATGTTTATGTGTAGAGTTCGACAAGGATTTCCCGAACAAGATCTTGCTGTTAGGTTCAATATTTCCCAAGCATCTGTCAGTAGAATACTTATTACATGGGCCAATTATTTGTATGCAATGTTTGGAAGTTTATGTATTTGGCCCTCCCGCAGAATTGTAGATCAAAATATGCCTGCCTGCTTTAAATGTACATACCCAAATACAAGAGTGATCTTAGATTGTACGGAAATTAAAGTACAAACACCAAGCTCAAAGGTCTTAAATTCAGAAACATATTCGAATTATAAGAATCATACAACATTTAAAAGTCTTATAGGTATTACACCATTCGGTAGTGTTTCAGTTGTAAGTTCTCTGTACACAGGTTGTATATCTGATAAGGATATCAGTGCAAGGTCAGGGATCATTGATCTGATTGAAGAAAATGATCAGGTCATGCTGGACAAAGGGTTTCTTATTCAAGACTTGTTAGACACCAAACATGCAACTGTAGTAATTCCTCCATTTCTCGGTCATAAAGGGAAGTTTTCGCAAGAGGAGGTGGGCAAAACTCATGAAATTACCCGATTACGGATACATGTAGAAAGAGCAATTCGATAGAATTAAAGAATACCATATATTTGATGGAGTTATTCCATTGAACTTGGCTTCTTCAATAAATCAAATTTGGACTGTTTGTACAATTTTAACAAATTTACGAGGTCCACTGTTTTAAAATACAAATTCGCAATTGCATAAATTTTTTCAGTGCAATAATTTTTAGTATTTACAACAAAACATGTTTTACTTTCAGAATTATTTTGTATTAATTTGTTGGTATCAAATTGTACAAAGTTACATTCTATTGAAACAGATCAGTTATTCTTGGAATACTTGTTCCATTTTTATACACAAGAGGAAGGGAGTTGTATAGAAATATACTACATATGTATTCCTGTGACAATCATATGCCAATAAAATGTGTCATACCTTAAAGCTATTAATGTAACATTCATGTACAACTAATACAGTACTGTACATCTAAAACAGCATTGTGTAATAAAAGTTCTAAAACTCCGAGAGCATTTTTTCTTTGAAACCTTCAATATGGTAGAATGAAAAATTAAATGACAATACCTTCAATTTTGAAGTTATTTTAATTTTGACAATTTTTACAAATTGCTGGTAGTAGAAATTCGAAATAAAATTTATCAAGAGAAATTTTCATGTCAGCCCATTTATCACTGTCAAAATGAATTATCTCCTTGTGATAGTCCTGACGGCAATTGACAAAGAAATCGCACCATGTTAAGCCCGTCAGTGCCATTTGACCCATTACTTGGTAAAAGTAACTGTGACTTGATTTCAGTTTGTATGTTCCATTAGTTTTGTTTTTCACTAGATATTTACAATCTACAAATGAATCCTTGTCGGGACACTTAATTTCAAGAAGGCCAAACTGAGGTATGCTTGTAGGGTCATAGACTTTACGGTCAGGAGACGTCCCAAGATGAGGTGCAGTTGGATTAAGTACAAAACCGCACTTGTACATATTATTCATTGTGATTTCGGAGTACAACTTTGCAGCTTCAGGTTCATGTTCAAGTCCATATTTCATGGCAGCAGTTTGAATGTGTTTGGTCTGTAGTATTCTTGTAGCAAGGCTTTCAAAGTCAGATTTTCTACTACAAATATCTTTGAATATGGAAGACGTTATGCGATTTCTACGGACATCATGTCATGTCTTGTTATAACTTTGTTCATTTGTTTGCTTTTCTAATTCTATAGCAAAATCATGATTAATATGTAGTCCCATAGATACATGAAAATCTGCATAGTTCAGAACAGTACTATATTCTGAAATAAGGTTGGGTAATTCACAATCAGGAAAAGTCTGTTGATCAGGGTTGTTGATAATAAGGTCACCATTTGACTTAGAAATCTTCTGCTGGTAGGAAAGGGGAGATCCAACAGGCACTGGACCAAATTGAGAGGGAACAGTTTCACAATTTTCTTCATCAGTGCCAAAAACTTTCAAAATTTGGGCATCACTACCGATTGCTGTAAGTTGCTTGATTAAAGTGTCTTTCAGTTCATTGCGCGGGATTGGCTTTTTCACAGGGCAATACACATTGGGAAGAATGCCTTCAATTATTTTTTTTTCCTCTTAGGTTGACTTGTCTTCGGCTTCACTTTATATACTTCAATGTTGTCAACTTGTTTTGGGGCTAACCCTTCAGTCCTCTGTGGAATGTTCCAGTGCTGAGGCAGGGATGTCTTGCTCTGAATGGGTGGAACAGCTGTAAAATTTTACCATATATTTAATATATGGTATGTAAAATGATTTGTTTTGTAGTGTAAAACCTAGGGCCTGGGGGAACACTTTATACTCTAAAATAATAACCTACAACTTAAATATGTTGATAAACATGGTACTCCTAAAACTTTTCTCAGAAGAGATAAAGTGATTGTGATATTTAGGTGTATTGAATGAGCAAAGCTGATTCACATGTATTTAGTTTTCTTGTGACATAATATCAGTACAAATTTCAACTATACAATTTTCTAGAAGTGAAATAAAATATATATTGAGTCCATTTCTACACTACCTTTCAGACCAAGCTTTTGGAAATTATATAATAGGTATAACAGTCCAACACAATGGCTGCAATGACCATTCCCAGCTTTACAGTCACATTGAGATGATAAGACCATACAAGGAGAATCCATCGAGAACTTGACCTGCAAATGTTTATTTACATATTACAAATCGCACATATATGATTAGGTATACATGTATATATTTTACAGTATTTGACTTTTAAACAAAAACCATTTAAGATTTCATATAATTATATTTAATTTCTTAAAACAGATTTTAGATTACATGATTAAATGTACATGTATGCGTATTTAAGATTTCTTAATTAAACAAGAGCCCCACAGGCCTTATCAGTCACCTGAGTATATTAGTCAAAAGTATCACTAGTCCCAAAGGTTACAAAATCTAGAATATCATAAAATTGCATGTAACAGTTTTGGTAGAGGCCTTCCTGCTCTACATCACAATGCATTTAGTTTTTCTTACACATAGGCGGTTCTAGAGAATATTTTTTTTTGGAAATTTGTTACTTTTTAGCAGTTTGCATAGCCCCTAAGGCCCCAGGGGTGCAGGAGTCCTGAAATTAACAATTTATGTCCTCTTGTCCAAGAGATGCTTCATACCAAATTTGATAGAATTGGAATGGTAGTAAATATCAAGAAGTTAAAACTGTTTGATTGTTAACACACAACGGACGCAGACCAATTGCTACAGGTCATCTGAGTTTACTCAGGTGACCTACAAAAACCGAGTTGAGCATAGTGTGTGGTATTTTTCTCAACCTGAATTAAAGGGGCATGGACATGATTTGAGGTGGGGAATTTATTTTTCCATTTTTAATGTTTAATAAAGGTATTTCTAATGAACATGAAAATTTTGAATGTCAGTTGTAGAGTTACAAGAAAGATACAGAGCTCACAATTCTTTGTTATGCTAACAAGGCTCATGTCATGTTTTTGTTTACATAGATTAAATATACTAGTAAAATTTTTGTTGAAAGCAGATATTTCAGTTAACAAGATAATTCTAAACACAATTAAACAGTTCATAATGTCCCCATGCTTGTCCCATCTCATTAAAATGTTAAAAAAATATTTATCATAAAAGCAATCTATATGAATGTTACTATATATTTCCTATAAAACACCTATATGTAAACAATATCACGGCATGTGCCTTGTTTACATACATGTAACAAAGAATTGTGTGTGATGTATCTCACTTTTAATTCAATAACTGACATTAAAAATTTTTGCTAACCATTAGAAATACCTTAGTTAAGCATAGTAGACATTAAAAATGGGAAAACAAATCGTGTCCATGCCCTTTAAAGAACATCCATAATCTTTTTAACACCTAACAATTATTGTCATTATGCTGAAGATAGCCATGCATGCAACAGAAACAAAGAGAAACAAATAAGAAAAACATAATTGTTAGCTTATGCAATGTAATTAAAATTAGATCCTTTGATCCGCTCATGTATATCGCTACACCTTGTGTAGAGATATACGTGAGCGGATCAAAGGATCTAATTTTAATTAGATTGTAGATTATGTAATATTCAATAAATCGAAAGAAACTCACATTGTCAACATGAATAATAATTGAAAACCAAACAAAAGACTCATCATCAAACCATAAGTCTATACGGAGTTTCATTTTTCCTCATAGAAGGATAGGCCCTTGCTCTAACACAAACTGTGTCAAAACTACTATCAACTGCCTGTACTGAAGTGAAATAAAAGTAACAATAAAACAGCTGATTGACTTAGTCTATGTAAACTAAAATATGTATGCACACTTTATTTCTCCAAGCTCTGATCGAGAGAAGAAAACTAATGATTGACGGCCTAAATACATGTATTTTAAACGATCAACACTTGTGCAGATTGAACTGCAACAGCTGATATTGCATAAACACATGTATATATACTGTACACGTATGCAAACCTGTTTATTTCGATACATATCTAATTGACATATATATTAATTTAATAATGTATCGATATGACACATTTCCAAGTCTACAAAAACTATAACAAACCAAAAGAATCATGATATGTTGTACTTAGGTAGGATAAATAGCGTCGTAAACACACACGTTATCAAGTCAGCTGATGAACTTGAAGTTTTACCTTCGACATCGTGAATGTATCCCTCGACGAAGTTACTATATCCTTTTGTCTGCTTTGAGCGAGGAATTTTGGCCGTGTTGTTTGCCCAGTCATCAATGAGATCTTGTGTTAATGAAGGTAGACACTAGATATTCTTCGCCCAAATTGTTTTCTTGGCCATGATGTTTGTGTTTGCTACCGTGATGTTTGTAGTCCGTGCCTCGGTTTCATTTCAAAATGGCAGCGGGGTGAATAAACAGTATTTTGTCCAAGTCACATTTCCCGAACTTTTGTATTATGACGTATGTACATATATCTCTTCCCTCCAAACTTCCACCAGAGTTCGTTTGCTCACATTCTATTCGTAGGTGACGTATTCAGGCCTCGACGGGGAGTTTGCTCTTAACTCCTCGCAAAGATTGTCATTACGTCATGACGTCATAATAGCGCAAGTGATTTAGTAATCTTTTCATATTACTTTATAATTTTTATAATATATTTTATTTCCATCATAGTTCAACACTAGTTATACAGCTTTACACCTCCAGGTACGAAATACTCATTATAAGCCGTCATTAGAATATATATATATATAGTCAAACTTGTCTTAGCGGCCACTTGAAATCAGCGGCCACTCCCGAACAACGGCCACTCTTAATTCCCCCGAGGATTTTTCCTAAGTACTTGTACTGGAATAAACGGTCACCTGTGTAACGCGGCCAGCGGCCACTCAAACCATCACCCAACACATTAATTACAATGTAATAGGCGGCCATTTTGTCAAACGACGCGGTTTTATCACGTGATATTTTACATGAGTTAATCAGCTGTGATGATAGCTGATTGTTTTGAAAACACATTCGCTTGGGTAATTTTAAAATACTGGTCAGTTTACCTGAAACTATTAAACAGATTTGTGTTCAAATTAAATATTTTGTACTCTATTATCGTCGTTTGTCATTTTTAACACATTGTTGAATTGGCTTCGCCGAATGTAAAACGGAAAGTTTTAACTTTGTCTGAAAAAATCAAAGTAATTGATTTGGATAAAAAGGTATATTTTCTTGCAAGATTGCAGCGGATTTAAATGTTGGCAAGAATCAGCTAAACAACGTTTAGAAAAGAAAAGCTGAATATCTGGAGGATTTTGAAATTAATGTAGATCCAGAAAGAAAACGGTGGCGACACATTATGGGATTGGAATGTACATATTTATGATCAGTATTTTTATGAAATTCATCTTATTTTACTCTGTGAAGTGTAATAAAGTTTATAACATGTTCATATATTGATTGACTGGCTGTTTACAGGACAAACTGGATTAAGAGGTCACCGTCCAACGGAGAATGAAAAACAAAAGGTCACATACAATGTATGTCAGGTGGTCTATTAATACAGGTTGCTTATTTTCCCCCAAGTAAATGCACTTTGCAAATAATTTAAAGAGATATCATGTTCATTGGAGAAAATAATTGTACATGTATTTGGAATTCATTATTAAAATATCAAATAAGGTTTTCATACATGTAGTTGTAAAAAGAGAATTAAGAATACACTGTAGTTAAACAAAACTTAAAACACAATGCGTTGTAATCATAATCTATTATTCATTAGAAATTACATTTAATGTAGCTGTTTAAAAATGATAAAATTTGCATGTATTTCATATTACATGAGATTTAAATCTCATTTATGAAATTTCCTATAACTTAAAATCCATTTGTTGTAAAGAATATTTATGCATTGCCTACTTGTAACTAAGAAAATGCAATGCTTCTCTGGTGGTAAGAAAGCAAATAATGAAGTGTTGTGTCTCCTTTTGAACAATGATGTTGAACATGTGTTATTAAGAAATGAGATATCATTTTTGAATGTTATTGGGATATGACATGAAGTTGGTCACGTGATCAAATCATATAACGCCCGAAGGGCGTTATAGTAGGTTTCATCACGTACCAACTTCATGTCATATCCCAATAACACTAAGAAATGATATTCTATTTCTTTTATTTATATTTTCTATTTTGATTTGTGCTCTTACCGAACTTCCATGATTATGTAGCAGATGACCGAAATAACGATCGTAGAACACAAAATATAATTTGTTAGAGTTTTATCAAATAAAAAATTAGGAACAATATCAATGAGAATATAAGATATATATATTTAATTTAAGAGGTTAAGAAAAACGAAACAGGTATAAAATAAACGTAACTTTGAGCGTAAAGTTAACTGAAATGAAGACAAGAGGAGCGGAGTAAAGTACATCCGTGATGTGATTTGGTCGCGATCAGCGATGGACAAACTGGTGTTAGTGTAGCCTACTAAATTGAAAACGCAATTGTTGAACACAGATTTCGACATAAATTCAAATGATATGAGAGAATTGATGGATGATATGATGGGTCAAGTTAAAATTAAGCTCGTAGTAAGATATTTTTTTTTTGGAAAGAAACAACGGCATGTTCATCGTTAGGACTCACGGTTGTAGCCATGCAGTAAACTATTCGAGACAGTAGGACAGATTTAGATAAAGTGCAGGTAGGTTGCTTCTTTTATTTACCTTCAATGTGTGCAAGAGAAAATAAAAACGAATTGACAGAGTGTTTGTTCACTTGATAGATTTCTGTTACAAGATTTTAATGAACAGTGATGAAGACTCGCACCGGTACCCTGACATGAACATAATTTTTCGAGCCTCGAAACCAGCCGCACTTATGAACATGCCGAGTCATAGCCGTGATGGCAATTGCCATGAAACAACAGGATAACTTATCATCATAAAATAGATAAGCATATAACTCTGCCAACATTTTTTTCGCTTCCAATATTATAGAACTTTATTTTATAAATTCGCCATGGAGAAGTTGCAGATGTTGTTTGAGGATCTTCAATGGTATATCTCGAACACGATTTTTAAATAATCCTATAACGTCCGATATTGCTATTTGGTCATTTGGACGGGCCTTGCCGACAAGACAGTTTTGTATAACTTTAGTCAGGTTTCTTTCACCAGTAAGCATATAGGAGAATATGAATTCACTTGGCCATCCAAACGTCAAGGATTCGGTATTAGGGTTGAGAAAACGTGCCCGGTTAAGCCAAAGTTCTTTCATGTTTGTGTCCTATCAACATCTAACTTTGTCTATCGTACATCACCTTGGAACATATACCCAAGTGTCAATGGTTCAACTAATTAGCAACATTGAAAACATTTTCCAATTCCCAACCAATGTTGCAACCACTATAACCTTGTTAAAATAGTCATTTTTCTCCAAATCGTAAGTTCAGTCAATTCGTGCAATGGGGCCCACCCGGCAGTCAAATCCACAGGCAACAGTCCATCCTCTAATGTTCCAATCCAATTTAAAAAACAACCTTTATACTTTAAAGAACATACACTTATGCCTCCAGACCATCACCTGTTTCCACTAGTTCCGCTATTATTCACGTAAACTACTTCATTCAGGAATTTATGGGAGTCAATTTTCTGTCGGTTTTCGGCAATGTTCCCCGTCCGGAGTTGGTCAATTTTCCCGTTTGGGAGAATACTCACTCTTTTCGCCTTTTTGAGAGTAGATGTTTTATTCGATTTGCACGAAATTTGTGCATGTGGCATGTCTGGGTTGTATTTGGGATTTACATTCGCCTAAGTTCTTGTCATTCAGACGTTTGTCATATATATTCTTTGTTCACGCCTATGTAGGACATCTTAAGGATCAAGAATGTCGTAATCTAGTATTCATTTTGTGTCATCATGTCCAATTAATTTGGACTTATGTTCAATTCTTTTAATTTGTAGATGAATTTTGCCACTTCCCGATGTAATGTCATATATTTTTTATGTCTAAAAAACAGTCTCAGGTATGCTCAGATTGCATAATTTTGCACCATTTAATAAAATACTTTTTGCTTTTGGCGCTCAGTTAGAGCCTGTTGCTCTAAATTTTTCCCTTGTGGGAAATTGGTAATGCATAGTTCTTGCCAAACCTCCCCGCCATTAATTCCTTACAGGGGGTAGCTTACATCTAGGAGTGTTTTTGCCCGGGTTGATGGCGATACATTATATCAATGTTTGTGGCGGGTCGGGGGATTTAAAGGGCATTTTGGGACATTTCTGGTCTGTATTTCCCCCATCTTTCACTCAGTACGGAGAACATGTGTTATTTATTGGGGGAAGAATAAACCCTTACGTGCTCTTCATTGGGGAAAGAATACCCATCATGAAGTGTAATATTGGGGTCCACAATGTCTGTCAGACTGGGGCTCCTTTCAACCCCTTTTAAAAGGAGGGGAGGTTCATCTCGGAATACTCAGTGTCAACAGTACTATCAACCAGGGTGCAATCTTTAGGAAACAGGGTAAACAGATATGTCAACCATTCAACCTCTGTCCACGTGTTGATTCCTAACGTACGTGTTTGCATAGCTATATTTTGTATTGCTTATAGGAGTTATGAGATTGATTACTGTTTGTTATCTTCGCCTTTCATTGGGACATCACTGGCACTTATGTACAACACAAGGCCCCCGTCTTGCCCATTATGCACCTTGTGTGTTGGTATCTCGGTTGGTCCCTCCAGACCTGTGTAATTGAGTAAGCAATGCGACCAATTATCTCCAATTTCCTGTTATGTGTACAGCTGATGTTTTGCTGGTAATGACATTCAATAAAATCCATGAATGGATAAATCAAGTTGGAATTATGGGATTTGTTTCCACGGGAATGGTTCAAACCCAATATAGCCTGATGGAATTTTTACGTATATCCCCCGTTGTTTTGGTTACTAGTTGACTTATCCACTTCGCCTAAAGGGTTTAGGTGTTCCAAGGTGGATATATCGACTGCTCAATTAACAATATTCACCCAGCCCCGTTGAAACCTCCTCCAACATGATAATAGGTAACGTGATAAAACGAATATCCCATGGTCTGTGGTTTGATATGAAATCGAAAAACTTCTCCCAAATCAATAACATCAAAACCTTGACTTTTCAACACTTTACACGACCATTCCACACAATAAATTAAAGACTAGACTTTTTGACATCATAGACGGTTGCTTCTTTAGCGGAAATGGAAAAAGGAAATATTCATATCTAGTGATCAGTCATCCAAAAACCTACTTTGTTAAACACCACTCTGATTCCACGTACAAGTACTGTGAAGTTGAAATAAAAAATATGCTAGAGTTCCTTATTGACATCGTGGTCTTGGTGATCAGGTCTTCCAACAGTCTGTTGTAATTCCCATGGGCACGAATTGTGCTCCTTTCTTAGCTGACCTGTATCTATATTCATATGAAGCAGAATTTATTCAAAAACTTCTACATGAGAAGAAACAATCTCTAGCTGTGACCTTCAATTCGACATTAAGATATATCGACGATGTTTTGTCTATTTACAATAATAACTTTCATTCATACGTCGATTCGATATATCCCAGTGAGCTCGAAATAAAAGACACCACAGAGTCGTCCACTTCTGCTTCATACTTACATATTTTGTTGAAAGTAGACATTAACGTCAAACTGAAAACTCAACTGTATGACAAACGGGATGATTTCAGATTCTCCACAGTCAACTTCCTATATATTTATAGCAATAATCCATTATCGCCTGCATATGGTGTTTATATCTCTCAAATTATTCGATACGCAAGAGCTTATTCTGCGTATGGTAAGTCTTTAAATCGAAGTAAGCTACTGACAAACAAGTTGATGGTACAGGGGTTTCAACAGTCTCGATTGAAGTCAGCATTTCGCAAATTCTATGGTCGTTATATTGATCTAATTCGTCAATACAACACGATTATACCCTACGTCCTTTACATCGAATTTCTCATTTATCCTCGTGTAATGGGAAATCACTGTATCAGCGATAACCTAGAAACAGAAGCATCACAATAAAATATAATATAGAACCAATCAGCACTGCAGAAAACACAGATATAGGGCTCGTGGCGGTTGTGACCGGTCGACAGGGGATACTCACCCCTAGGCACCTGATCCCACCTCTGGTGTGTCCAGGGGTCCGTGTCATAACTCTGGAATGTCTTTATTCGTTGAAATTGTAAATTCGTGGGTGGGGGGTACCCACGAATTACACGAAAATTGAGCCACCACGAATTCTAATCATTCCACAGGAATGCTGGATACTACGCCCTCAAGACAACTCGTCCTCAAGACAACTCGCCCTCTCTCAGGACAACTCACCATCTTAAAACAAGTCGCCCCTTCTCCTGAGACAACTCGCCCCAAATATTATATATAAATATTTTATTTTTATTGTGTGTGTGTGTGTGTGTGTGTGTGTGTGTGTGTGTGTGTGTGTGTGTGTGCACAAATTTTACGCTAGAAGTAAATCTATAACAGCTTGGGTGAAATCAAACAATCAGAGTTATGAGATTAATCACTGTTCGTTATCTTCGCCTTTCATTTAACAACAGACGCGGATTATTGATAATTATCAAATACGTCAGCTGTAGACCAATCTAATACTCTTTCTACCAAATGCTAACTTGTTTCCGCTGAAATTATAAATTTTACATCTACCCACAAGTGATGATGAATTTACTGAACCCAAACACTGGATTTTCACTAAAATATTTCGTTTTGCATAAACAGACACGAAGTTCGGTGTTTATGTGAACATGTCTTTTTGTCTGTGATGTATATGCCATCTATTGAAAATTCATTAATTTTTGCTAATACACCTCTTGGATTTAGACCAAAAATAATAATTGTAAACATGTATGATATGAAGGGGCGAATTATCTCAAGAGAGGGGCGAGTTGTCTTGAGGGCGAGATGTCTTAGGGGCGACTTGTCCCGAGGAAGGGCGAGTTGTCCTATTACCTTCCACAGTATCTGATAAAATTATAGGTTTTTGAAATTTATCATTTTGAGGAAATACAATGTATTATAAAGTGCGTATGAGGTTTTCCCGTCTCACTCCTTCACACTTTGCAAGCCAAGACCTTTGTAAAAAACTTGAAGATGTCTGTTTGCAAGGATTTTGATTCTCAACAATTTCCTGTTTGAAAAATTACAGATTCTTGGTCAATTCTGTGGGAAAACATTATACACACAGAGTTCTTGGTTTGTCCTTTTCCTTCCTGTTGCAGTTATTTTAAGCTTGGACCTTTTATGATAAGATGATAGAATACATGATAAGCTATATAGAGTAAAAGTATACGTTATTACTTTGTAATCAAACTACCGCGGTGGTTTAGAGGTAGAGCGTTCTCCCCGTATAACGAAGGTCGGGGTTCCAATCCCGCCGCGGCAGACCTAAGTTGTTAAAACAGGTAGTGACAGTTCCATCGCCAAACGCTCGGCATCAGGTGTGAATGTCACGGGTCCTCGGAGTTGACCTTCAAATGGATGTTCCGTGTCACAGTAGGTGTGGCACGCTAAAGAACCCTCACTACTCAATGGTTGTAAGCGCCGAGCATAGGCCTAAATTTGAAACCTTTCACCGGTATTGGTGACGTTTCCATATGAGTGAAAGATTTTCGAGAGGAACGTTAAACAAGATACAATCAATCAATAATCGGGTCTAATCATGACCACTTAGCCCATTGAACTGTTCAGATTTGCGCCATCATTTATTTAATGTATGTATATTTTATGCTTATTCATACAATAACCTTCGGGGTCAGGTCAGTCAGTACTTAGCAACATAGTGGTGTATGGATTGTAAAATAAAGCAATGCTGATTCCCAGTAGGCAAGGTACAATTTTAAAAATCGTGTGATGGGGATTTACTTAGCTCCATTTTTATTTTATTTATTTATTCATGTTTTCTTGTAGATAAATTTATACATTTTGTGCTTTTCCTTAGAGTTTTCCGAAGAATTAGTCTCTTGTTTTCATTTCAATGTTAAATCAAGTGGTCAATGTTTTAAATATTGATTTTCTGAAATACCTCTAAATTTCTATGATGCTGTCTGCCCTCTTGATACATGTGCAAATATATAGAGGGGCGGAACAGCACCCACCCCCCTTTTCCCGATCAAGATTTGAGAATTATGTATACCGTAATGATTTAAGAAAAAATGAGTTACATTTGCGCGGTGAGTAAGGAGGACAGATGTAAATCACAAACATCATGAAATGACTATGTACAAAGTGTCCTCACATAATATATACCGGTATTTGATATCTTTCTTTCATAATTACCGGTGATTGATGTAACAATTTTGTTCATATTCGATTGATTGAATATCGTTTTACGTCCCTCTTGAGAATATTTCACTCATATGTAGACGTCACCAATGCCGGTGAAGGGCTGCAAAATTTAGACCTATGATCGGCGCTTAGGGCCATTGAGCAGGGAGGGATCTTTATGGTGCCACACCTGCTGTGACATGGGACCTCGCTTTTTTCGGTCTCACCCGAAGGATCGCACCATTTAGTCGCCTCTTACAAGAAGTAAGGGGGTACTGAGGACCTATTCTAACCCGGATCCCCACGGGTGTTAATACTCGATGTTTAACCATAGATTGCAACAGACTATTCAGTACAGCCTGAACCTTCTTACAAAGGTGTAGAAGGTTCAAACAAATACAACACATTTAGTATCATGTAACCTACAGGTGTGTATGATCAATGAATAAAAAAACGAAGATAACGAACAGTGACCAATCTCATAACTCCTATAAGCAATACAAAATAGATAGTTGGGCAAACAATGTATGTTTATATCTACTAGTGATTCAAACTTCTATATATTTGTATCTCTAATGTAAATATTCCTTATTTGTATTGCTATTTCATTTTATACCAAAAGAGAACAACATCTAAGGATTTACGAACTTGTTTCCAATCCTTTTGGTTCTTTTGACAATAAATTATAATCCATTCAACTATAGGTGAGGATTCCGCGTATTGGTATTTACACTATTACGTCACTAACAAACTTCTGGACAATATAAACCTTGGAGTGGCGGTATAGAAACTGACGATGATGTCAAACTTGACAGTCTCTTTGGCTAGATCGATGAGGGCGCTTGCCAGTCCCTTTTTTTATTTGAGAAATATACTTTTTCATTATCTTTACATGCCTCAAAACAACTTGCAATGCTTCATTGACGAATCTCCCTCTTTTAAATTGCTGTTTAGTAAGAGGTAGCCGGAAACGTAATATTGAACAGATAAATTGAATGCACCAAAGAAGGCCTTCCATCCTCGCTGTTTCCCACAATTTGTTCCCCAAAAGTTTCACCCCATTGAAAAATTCTGGTCCCGGCATCTGATATAATGTAACTGTTTCTCAGTTGATGAAAATCTGGAAGGAGACATCAGGCACCTCAAACAAACTTTAACTCTTACATTTTTTCAATGAGTGCTGGTTTCTAACGTATTATATGGCTCTTGAAACAATAAAAATGGCAATTTTTCATATACTATCATTATTGTTGTGAATTATTCTTGAGGTTGATATCATCTTCGCAGTTGTGTTAAGTAGGGCCATAGAAATATGTCAGGAAAAAAGTATTAATAAACAGATCAATTTGTGACAAATTCTTTAAAAACAACCCTTTTATACAAAAACAATATGTATATATCCTTAAGTGCAGATTGACCTCTTAAACATTTTTCACCAGACCGACAGTCTCTACATCAACTCTGTATCACGTGATCAAATATCAAGATAGAAACGTATCGTGTATGTATCAATCGTTGAATTGGCACGATATCCAGATATCAATGCAAGTTGAAGTTAATATAACTTCAAAGCATATTAATTTCTTAATTTGAAAAGTGCTGAGAGCAAGTTTATTCTGACTTGTAACATGTCTAATTTTTGCATTGAATATGCAAGATGCAGCGATTTTTGCACATACGAAGTTGAATCTAGCCTGAAAAACATATTTTCTGTTGAAGCCAGAACTTGCTCCCCTAACTTTCCTTTGGCACTGAAGTTCACATGTCACATAAATCAAACATCTTTCACTTGAAAACCTCGGGGTGTCGTGCCAATGATGAAATTTTTATGTACGGAAACCCTGTTTATGCAAATGAGTCCATTGTGAAAGTAACTATACGTGTAGATTAGGGGCGATATCAAGATCACAATATAATATGGATATTACTTTAGTATGTATGCTATATAAAGAAGAAATTGAAACTTTTTCAATATCAAAGACAATTAATATAACCCATTTGGCAGAAACTTTTACGCGATTGCAGTTTACCGTTTGAAAGCGGTGGTAAATAACGAAACAATATTTTGACATTTCCAACCACAAAAGGACTGTAGATATGTACGTCATGACCTTCGTCATAACGTATTTTTCATTGTGACGTCGTGCAATGTGCCAGTGCGATAAAGTATATTTATGTAGAGCGCTGGTATTAAAAATTTTATGGGGAAATAGCCTTAACTCAACCGCGTTGTAACATCGGATGAGGTGGTCTAATTTTGGCATCAAAGTTATCTTTAACAAGTATGTATTTCTCTTAAGTACATCACGAAGTAGTTCAAGTGTGAGCATGATGACCATGCCAAGTATGCGGGAAATATCTTTCTGTGCGCTTACGTTTAAAATTATATTCCATCCAAGTTGATATCAATTTCTCTCGAGCATTTAAAGAGTCCTGACTAAAAGGTATCCGTTAATATCATTATTAGATCTCACTTCATGATACGCAAAGGAGATAGTGAGAAGGTCTGTAACGTATGCATACCATTTTACATTCGTCTTTGTCATCATTTTAACTATTCAAGTTTTAAATTAATGTATATTTGTAATTTTTTCTAGAAATGTAGATTTAATACTATGAAAGATATGACAAAAATGTCATGAAAGAGTTGTTTTTATTCTATTATTATTTTTTAAAGTATGCTTGCAAGATTAAAGGTTCAGTCATGATATAGATAAGTTGCAATTAACACATTTTTATATCATGCCAAAATGCTGATCTTCTTTAAAGAGATTTACTCCTGAGTTTTAGAGCATTGCCATTTTTGGCGGGGAATTATGAAATTAAAAAGAAAAACTGGAGTCAGAGTATTTGAAATACAAAATTTCAGGTAAATTAATTAAGATTTTTTAAGAATCGGTGTTCTTTTTGGAAAATTATATACAAGTACATCAGGATATAGGGCTCACGGCCGGTGTGACCGGTCGACAGGGGATGTTTACTCCTCCAAGGCACCTGATCCCACATCTGGTGTGTCCAGGGGTCCGTATTTGCCCAACTCTCTATTTTGTATTGCTTATAGGACTTATGAGATTGATCGCTGTTCGTTATCTTCGACTTTCATATACCAAATTAATGAATTTTCAACATTTGAGTTAGTTCCAAGCATCTCCTACTTGTATAATAAATTACGAAATTGAAATACACGACTAGGGGTGTGAATATTGACAATATATTGGATAAAACAGAAACTGTAAAATCGGGAAGATTCAACTTTTTAATTTAAAAAAATCACAATCGTATCTGACAACCTGACTATTATAGTTCAATGATTCATCGGCAGTTGTTACTTATACTTATACATAGGTTATAAAGCATAACAAGTCATTTCAGATTTATTATACTTCCTTATTTACTTACTCGTCTGATTGGTAGAGAATCATGAACTTCATTTTACTCCTGAAGACCGCCATATTTGTGGCCACCACAGTTGTAGTAGAAACACAGCCGTTGTTTGAAGAAAAGTGTAATTATGGAGGAGAGGAAATTCAACAACTAGAAGAAAATATCAAAGGTAGTTCTACATATCCATAGTGGTGTACAACTAGTTATATAGACTGAGTTATACATATTCATAGTGGTGTACAACTAATTCTTTAGGCTGAGTAAATGTAAGCAATGTCACACTGTGTATACATTCATAGTTAACAAGTTCGGATTGCTCAATTTCCAGATTAAATAAGATTGAAGTTCTTTGTATGGTTGATATTTTGTAGACATCAGTCGATCCATGCAAAGGCTTCACACGGTCGAAAGTGATTTGGTAGACATCCACAGGACAAAGAAAGGTAAATATTATATCATTATAGAGAGTTATCAAATAATCTTATATTCTGAAATATGTTCCCTTTCAATGAATTATTACATTTCGTTATCGTTGACGTTTGATGAACGTTGTTTTAATAGCTACATAGATATTCTGTGTGATACAGAGAGTAATACATCAAAGTGTTATTTAGAATTTCATTTTGTAACTATTAGAATACGTGTAGATATGATGTTTGAATGAATATATATTGCTTAACGTCTCTTTTGAGAATATTTCACCCATATGGAGACGTCACCAAGACAAATGAAGGGCTTAAAATTTAGGTGTTTGCTCGGCACTTACGGTCATTGAGCAGTGAGGGTTCTTTAGAGTGCCAAACCTGCTGTGACACAGGACCGCGCTTTTTACGGTCTCATCCAAAGGACCGCCCCATTTAGTCGCCTCTTACAACAAGCAAGGGATACTGAGGACCTATTCTAAACAGGGTCCACACGGGATTATAATGTTTGATGAAATATAGAAAAGTTAAGGAAGGTTGACAAGACAGTTATTTTTTAAAATAGTGTATGTAATGATCATAAATACTTCATTTAGAAATATATGAAGGGGTGTAAAGGTTTGTTCAATATTACTAAGATGTTTTTAATAACATAAATCAGTAAAGATATCGTGAACACAATATTCAGAATCTAGACCAACTGACATGCAGGCATTTCACATAAATGAGTGAAACATAGTTAACCATTTGTTGGAATTCCCATGGGCACGAATAGTTATTCTTTATTAGATGACCTCTTTTTGTATTGTTATGAAGCAGAATCTATTCAAAAACTTCTAAATGAGAAGAAAAAATATCTTGCTGAAGCACGTAACTTGACATTTATATACAACAACGACGATTTATCTATCTACAATATTCACATTCAGTCATGTGCCATTCAAAACACCTCAACATCTCATCTTATATCTTATTGAACATACAGTCCACTCCAGTTATATTGAAGTCGATTATATTGAACTATATGTTATATTGAAGATAAAAATAAACCCCCAGTAGCAATATCTGTGTAGTTCAACATTGGTTATATATGAACTTTGGATATAATGAATAATTCAGAACGGTCCCCTTAATATTCGGAGTAGACTATATATATTAACGTCAAACAAACAATGTTACGGCAAATGGAATAGCATCAGCTTTTCCATCGTGAACTTCCCATATCTATGTGGCAATATTCGATTCTCACTTGCCTATGTCTCTGAACTGATTCCATTTACGAGAGTATGTTTTGCACATGATCAATTTTGAAATGGACACATGCTTCTGACAAATAAGCTGATGCTACGGGTGTTTCAAAGGCCTCATTTTAAGTCAGCATTTGAAAAACTCTATGGTCGTTATAACGATCTCATTTGCCAATACAACCTGCTGTCATTTCATCAAATGCTGTCTAGCATGTTTCATACCATATGTTAGGTCCTTCTAAGACTACGAATTAATCCGTTTACCTGAACAAAATATAGGGCTCACGGCCGGTGTGACTGGTCAAGAACATCCCTCTATCCTGGATACCTGAACCCTCCTCTGGTGTTTAGTGAATCCCATGTTCTTGATTTTGACTGATCAACACAGTGACAGATTGAAGAATTAGCTTTGTGACGCTCAATAGGGCTTTCCTTCCATTTGATGACGGAACCAAACGTGGAGGAAAATAAACGTTGTTGATAATCAAAACATACTATAGTAGATTTTCAATGTTAGTCAGCTATACCATTTTACATTGCGTATAAGTGGATAAATACGGTATTTGGAAAAGTAAACAATCATCTTTAGTTTGTCCAATTTCGAACATTGAATAGAAACTCCACGTTTCTGAACCCTATATTGCTATTTTAGTCAGTTTCAAAACAACAATGCGTTATGCAATAAGTACGGCATGCCATACTTTCCTTGATCGGGCGTACAGATCTCAAAGTGTAGAATAAAAGGGAGGAAAGAAATGTATGTCTAGTCCTTGATCGTGCTTGTTCTGTTTCTTTTATCTCTAGTGTGCCCTAAAGGATATAAGATGTACGACAACTCTTGCTACAAATTATTTGAAGAAGGAATGACGATGAAAGATGGAAAAGTTTGTCAAACACTCAATTTCGTAAAGATGACTACTAGTATTACACATTTCAAATTTTAATATCTAATAGGTAAGTTTGAAAATTATACTTAAAATTGGATTTACTTTGCAGAATTTTTGTTCAGGCGAACGTGGACACTTGTTGGAGATAGAAACAAAAAGGGAAAATGACTTCATAAAAAACCAGCTTTAGAAAAATCGTTTACGAATAAAGCTAAAAGGTAAGAAAAACATGCATGTCATTGATATTAAAGCAGACGACAATGCAATAGTTAGGATAACTTGAACATTGAAGAAAAGCATTCTCTGCGTACTGATTTTAACTACGGAAACCTTAATCAAGCTATAAGCCTTTTGGCAGCCTGTCATAATGCCAATCAGCTGAGAAAATATACTCTGCATCCTCTCTCGACTATATCTTTATTTTACTTCACCTCGCTCCTTCATTATTAAAAACTTGAATGATAACTGCATGTAGGTATATCATTGTATGAATTCATTTTCTGGACTTCCTCCAGTCAGTAATATCATATATGAATAATGCCTTGCCGGAATAAAAATAAACTCTTAACAAACATTGTGGTTTGTGGTGTCCGTGTGGTGGATAGCTCTAAAGCTCTATATTTCGTATAATTTCTACATTTTCACGCCTAGTGAATTGTCAATCAAATTGAATTTGATTCTTTGAAATGAACGATGTAATCGATACCGATCAGGATGATGAAAGTTGCAAACTTCCTATATACTTTCTAAAAATGGTCATGTGACCGAAACAACCAGTGAATAATTGTCCTTTCTAGAGCATCTCCACACTATTTTAAATACAAAATGTCAAGCTGCCATATTCCCATACAATGAATTATAATTGAAGTTGATAAGATTGCATACAAACATAAGTCAAAATAATTCTTTATAATAAAACTGACAACAACAATCCTTTACATAGGAATACCGAACAACAATACGTAAACTGTGCATTACGCCATCACAATAAGTTCAAAGTAGTTTGATCACTATTTTGTTTATAAAAATATCTAAAGATTCGGACACTGTTACTGGTTTACTAAACGGTGGTATGTCTATAGACAAAATATCACGTGACACATTTCTTCGTAACCAAGATGGCAGGCGGCTAACTTTCAACATTAAAGGTGAAGATAACAAACAGTGATCAATCTCATAACTCCTATAAACAATACAAAATAGTTAATTGAGCAAACATGGACCCCTGGACACAACAGAGGTGAGATCAGGTGCCTAGGAGGAGTATCTGCTGTAAAGGAGGAACGCAAGATGTACTGGGCCAAAACATATCCGAGAAGTTGTGTAAATCAACTTTAGGTGGATCGATATGGGCTCCCTTATTAACTGATTTATTTTTAGCTCACCTGAGCTGCAAGCTCAATTGACCTTTTCTGATCGTCCGTCGTCCGTCCGTCTGTCGTTGGTCTTATCCATAGAAGCAAGATCATGTTAGTCATACTGTTGTTGAGGCATTTCTGTGTTATTTGAATTCATTTTCAGTTATGTTGTGATCCTCTGGGGCTGACCCATAGACCCCTTGCTGTATTCCTATGAAGCATAATCATTAATAGTTTCTACATGGAAGGAAAAAAAACCTGTTTTTATGTCCTTCAATTCGACATTTAGATGAAAGGTGAAGATAACAAATAGTCTTCAATCTCATAACTCCTATAAGCAATACAAAATAAAGAGTTGGGCAAACACGGATCCCCTGGACACACCAGAGGTGGGATCGGATGCCTAGAAGGAGTAAGCATCCCCTGTCGACCGGTCACAAACGCCGTGACCCCTATATCCTGATCAGGTAAACGGACATCAACGAAGTTTTATTTTCTAACTAACTTTAATTCATATGTCGATTCGATATATTCCCACTGAATCCCGTGGGGATACGAGTTAGAATAGATTATCATGAATGCTGGACAACTCGCCCCATAGACAACTCGCCCTCAAGACAACTTGCTCCCTCTCAGAACAATCGCCCTCTCTCAGAACAAGTAGCCCCGTCTCTTGAGACAACTCACCCTAATATCATATATAATTATTATACCTTAGAATGTTTTTACTATATAAATGTTAGGTTAATAAATTTACTATTTCTTCTGGATAACGCTAGCAGTGAAATAGTTTCTGAACTATCTGCCCTAGGGAAATAGTCTCGAAACTATTTTCTGGATGCTATATTTTCCCGCGTTTTATTTTCTGTGACGTCAATGTCTGATAACTGTAATTAGTTTACCACTCGGATCACCTCGGTCGATTCCATCTAATGCCGAATGTAAGTTTACTTTACTTTGGTATGTCTGACACAAGAAGAGTCTACTTTGGTATTGTCCCCCTCGACAGCAACTACTTCCCTCGGCTGCGCCTCGGGAAATAGTTGCTGTCTTGGGGAACAATAAACTTGCTATTGTCCTCATAGCCAGTGATTAAGTGTCTAATATATTATCACATTTTATTATTCTATGTGTGTGTGGTGGGGGTGGGGGTGGGGTGGGTGTGTGGGTGTGTGTTTTATCGATGCAGTATGTATACTACATGAAAGGTGAAGATAACGAACAGCGATCAATCTTGTAATTCCTATAAGCAATACAAAATAGAGAGTTGGGCAAACACGGACCCCTGGACACACCAGTGGGATCAGGTGCCTACATAAGTGTACATGTGAAGCATCAATATTCTGATACATGCAATTATCTTTTATTGCGTTTTTCAAGTAATTCTCCGTGAAAAATCATAAAATTTCCATTTTAGAAATTTTATAACGGCTATGTTTTACTGCTTCTTTTTACGCGTCGATTTCAAAGTGAAAAGTACTCTGATGATGAGTACCTTAACGTTTGAAGTAAATGTATAACAGCTAGGAGGAAATCAAACAATTAGATTTAACAACAACAGACGCAGGTTATTGATAATTATCCTACGCCAGCTGAAGACTAAGCTAATACTCATCATACCAAACCCTAGCTTGTTTCTGCTGTAATGATATATTTTACATAAAAGTGATGAATTTACTGAACCCAAACACTGGATTTTCACTGAAACCTTTCGTCTTGCATAAAAAGACACGAAGTTCGGTGTTTATGTCAACATGTCTTTTTGTCTGTGATGTATATACATTGTACTATCTATAATATACTAATTGAATTTGCCAATACACCTCTTGAATTTAGATAAAAAATAATGCTTGTAAACATGTAAGGTATGAAGGGGTTAGTTGTTTCAAGAGAGAGGGCGAGCTGTCCCGAAGAGATTGCGAGTTGTCCCGAAAAGGGGTGAGTTGTCTTGACGGCGAGTTGTCTTGGGGGCGAGTTGTCCTGATACCGTTCTCAGTACCCCTTGCTTGTCGTAAGAAGCGACTAAATCGGGTGGTCCTTCAGATGAGATCGCAAAAACCGAGGCTCCTTTTCAAAGCAGGTGTGGTACGTGGTACATCTTAAGGACCGTAAGCGCCGAGCATACGCCTAAATTTCACAGCCCTTCACTGGTTTAGGTGACGTCTCCATATGAGTGAAAACTTCCCAGGAGGGACGTTAACAACATGCAATCAATGAATATTCCCACTGAACTAGAACATATCTGCTAACGTCAAACTAACATCTAAACTTGATGACAAACGGAATGACTTCTCAATTGTCATCTTCCGTATTTATGTAGCAGTATAGTTCCTCAATACAACCTATCATTGGGTCAAATGCTGTCTGACGTGTTTCATATCGATTGTTAGGCCGTTCTTGACACACTGATCTTGACTACGGATAACTCCGTTTACCTCATCAGGATGCAGGGCTCACGACGGGTGTGTCCGGTCGATAGGAGATGCTTACTCCTCCTAGGCACCAGATCCCACCTCTGATGTGTCCAGGTGTCCGTGTTTGCCCAACTATCTATTTTGTATTGCTTATAGGAGTTATGAGATTGATCACTGTTCGTTATATTCACCTTTCATTCTATTATCACGTGCATTTTGGTGCTTATGACTCTCGATTGATAAGCGAGAGCATTATTTTTGTATGATAGATTTTTAAATCGAGGCAAGCTACTGAAAAAACAAATGACGGTGCAGGTGTTTGAATTGTCTCGTTTAAAGTCAGCATTTCCCAAATTCCATGGTATGTATAATGATATAATTTACAAAAACAACCGGTCATTAAGTCGAAATTGTTTGACTTGTCTCAAAGTAATTGTCAGATCGTTTTACATACTAATTTTGAGTATGGATTAATCAATCCGTTTATCCGATCAAGATAGAGGGCTCACGTCGAGTACGACTGGTTAAAAGGGGGTGTTTACTCCGCCTAAGCACTCGATCCTACTTTTGGTGTCTTCATGGATTCGTGTTTGCCAGACTCTGATTTATGTATTAGTACAGGATTTATAAGATAGAGCACTGTTCGTCATCTTCACCTTTGTCACACTGCAAATACATTGAATTATGAAAGAATATCGCACTTTCTTTACTCCTTGAAATCTAACAGAGAAACTGAGTTTGTATTCATTCATACGGTAAATCCCTCAACCACAACTACGTAATTCAGGACTCCTGGGTAATTCTTTTTCTTTCAAGGCTGTTGGATTGGTGCAACCAATGAAAACACAGAGGGTCAATGGACATGGATTACAGCAGGTACTAAGATTTCATTTTCAGACTGGGGATCCTACATGTACAGAGAACCAAACAATCGGTACGGTAATGAACACTGTGTGGAGCTGAGAAAGGACTATTCATGGGGATGGAATGACATTTCCTGTTCCGATCTACTGGCGGTATTTTGTGAGAGGAAGAAGATTCAATTTTGAAAACTGGTAGATGTATAGTGTCCTTCCACAATCATGAAGTCGCCAAGACGAAGACACTGTAAAGTTATGTAACAAAGACTGTAATGGCCGTCTGTGTTGTATATCATTCCTCTACATATAACATGAAACATTTTAATTAGTTCGGGTAATTCACATTATTTTGGCAATAGGTTACGTATATTGTCATTTTGTCTTTTTTGGATGAAAAGAATGTAATTATTATGGAGTTCCACACGGATCTATTTTAGGCCCATTGTTTTCTTTATCCCGTATATCAATGATTATCTGCCAGCACTGAAACATTCGCATGTAGATATTTAGGCACATGATACTTCACAATATGTAACACATGATTCAGTGGAAAACATTGCGTCAAAGATGTTTGGAGTACTACATCGCTGTATATTTTGGATGAAGAAAAATAAATTAATCATAAATCTGTCTAAAAATGTATGCTTGTTGGATCTTCAAACATATTTTCAAAATGTCGAAAATATAAATCTTGTGGTACACAACCATGTCATACATGTAGAACGTGTTGAGGAGTCAAAATTACTTGGTGTTATTATTGATGAAACTTTGTCATGGAAAAGTCACTAGAAACACTCATGAACAATATTTCCCAAAGAATTTACATTTTAAGAAGAATGAGGGAATTTGTGTGAAACGATGTACTGTTGAAGATCTTTAATCAGTTCATTATCTTCACCTTTCATACTATGATTTTTCTTCATTTTACACTATATGATAAAGCAATGTAAGATTAAATCACAAAAACAAGTTGAAAGGGTCATTCTTAACAGCAGAAAGTTTAAAACATCATCTAATGTCATGTTTGTATAACTTAGCTTGTTGCCTTTATCGCATTATTTTTTCTATAGAAAAGTCACTTCAATGTAAACATTTTTCCATGGTTGAATATCAGGTTATTTAAATGTTTTTAAATTTGTATCAGAAGTTGGCCAGGGGGAAGTAAGACATTCTAATTTAAATGTGCTACATGTTCCCTAGATAAAGTGTAAATAGTATACTAGATCTTTCCGTGTTTTGGACAGTGATATGTGGATTGCTTTGAGTGAAGATATAAGAAATTCAACACGTGTGGTGTGTTATAAGAGAAATTATCATAGAGAATACCGTCATAGTTTTTAATTTCATTTTCTTACATTCACTATGTCGTAAGTTTACATGTACTCTCTTTCAATCTGTGCTTTTTAAATGATATTTGTCTGTAGGAATGTTATATGCAGGACAATATTGAAAACTAGCATTGTTGCTAAATATGTTATCCTGAATAAATAAAGGTCTTAGTATAATAGAGGGGTATATGTTGTTTATTGTTCATCAATTTTCCTCTTATTTATAAACTCTAGAAAAAATGAGGCGCGATGAAGAAATAAGTCTAGAAACTTTCACTTGTCTCGTTCTCTCTAATGACAGCACACCTGGACAATTCTATTTTCTACCAAAATACACAAAGAAGGACTTCCAGGACGTCCATTTGTCAGCGCTATTGGTCATCCAACTGAGAAAATTTCACAGTTTTTGGACATTCACCTACGACCTCATGTAGAAACCATACCATTCTACCTCAAAGACACGACAAACTACATGAACAAAACCCCAATTTGTAACTTGCCAGACAGTACCATTCTCGTGATATGGTTGTTGCATCATTATACACGAACATTCCTCACGATGAAGGCATTGAAGCATGTAAAGAAGCCTGAAACAGTAGAAAACACCAAATATCGCCCACTGACTCCTAGGTTGAGCTCTTAGAACATGTACTTAAACTCAATAACTTCATGTTCAATGGGGAACACTACCTCCAAATAAGTAACACGGCCATGGGAACTAAAATGGCACTCTCTTATGCATAATTAATTAGGGTAGATTAGAAAAACAACTTTTATTACAAGTAACCATCAAACCCCTAAGCTGGCTTAGTTTAATAATGACATAGAATCAAATAGGTCGAAGGAAGGGTAAGTCTGGACAATTTCGTGTCCTTTGTCAATTCATTTCATCATAGTATTAAGTTCACAGTGGATATTTCAGATACCACTAATACGTTTCTTCATACATCATCCACTCTCAGAAATGGTGAAATTGAATTTGATCTCCATGCCAATCCGATCGACATCCATTTATATCTAACGCCATCTAAATGCCATCCGGCTGTCACCCACATCACATTCGAAAGGGTGCATCGAAAGGCCTAGCAATTCGTGTCAGACGAATTTGTTTCAGTGAGGAATCGTTTCGATAACAAAGTCAACAATTAAATTCTAATTTATGCAAGCGAGGTTACAATGCACAATGTTACAAATGCCATTAATGACGTTAAAACAATTGACAGATCTTCAGTTTTGCAGTATAGGAAAAAAGCAAAGGCTGTAGAGTACCTCTGCTCACTATTTACCATCCTACATTGAAGGACCTAAATAGAATCCTAAAGGATAACCTCCCATAACTCTTTGATAATCCTAAATTGGCAAAGGAATTTAGTGAACCACCCATGGCGTCCTCTAGACAACCCAGAAATATCAAGGATTTGGTGGTAGGGACCAGATTGGACAACCTTCTATCCATTGGAGGCTTTTCAACTTGCTCTGACAAGCGCTGTTTGCTTTGAAAATTTAGCCATGATTCAGAAAATTTCCAAAGCTTCACTACAGGCAATACTACAATATTGGGTCAACTCTCAAGTAAAACCAACAACTGCATATACCTCATCAATTGTAAACAATGTGGACTACAAACCAACAACCACCGATCAACCATCAAAACCAACCGCGTGACCGAACCCGTAAGAGAACACTTTAACAAAGAAGGTCACATTTGGCAATACATGCAAGTGGTTGTTGTTGACCCAACATGGACCGATGCAGAGAGAAAGAGCACAGATAAATCTTGGATGCATCATTTGAAATCATTCCATCCAGGTGGAATGAATAATTTGAATGATTTCACGTGCATGAATCTAGGATAAATCCTTAGTTTACTCAGTTGCCACCGTCCAATCGCCAAAATTCACCCCATGATATATTTTCTGTTGTATGCATGAATGATAGAAGTATAATTCGTTTCCCTCGCTACAAGACTCTGACCTTGAATTCCTTAATTTAGTCGTCATGAGGATTCCGAAAGTTACAACTATTGTTTGACCTTTAAAACTTCCAAATTATATTAAAACATTATTAGATATCATTTAATCAATATTATGGAACACAATAACATTTATGTTTAAAGCGTATATATGTGTCATTTACCCAATTGGGGACCTCGCAGAACTTTACCCCGTTTTGGGCCTCAAAATTTGGTAGCCAATCACTGGCTTGGATAGGCACGCGATAGCTTGTGTTTTGCACACGTTAGCCTTTCCATATAAATGGGATTCAGTGAATACAAATTGTAAAGTGGATCAAAGTTTTTTCATTTTGTTCAACCCTCCACCACCCCAACTTCCCGTCCTCAATGTGGAAGTTCACTCCGGTGCTATGCAACTTTTTTATAGGCCATCTTTGTTCGCCATCTTTTTGCTCTGGGTTTGTTTTGATGAATTTTTATTTGTCATCTTATAGCGTAGCATGATTTGAGTTATTTTGTCTTCTTTGGGGGAAATCAGACTTTGAGTAATTTAGATTTACAGGAACTTTGATGTAGAATGTATTAGCTGATTTCCCCCAAAAAAATTTGTTGCAGATTTCTTTCGTCATGTGGTATTGTAATAAATGACAATTTTTCAATCTCAATCACTCTTTTGTTCAGATTATTTAATGACAGCAAAAAGGAACTACGGTGAGCAGAGTTTGGGTAATAGAAGCTGATAAACATAGATTACAATTATGAATCAATCAATCTCTCTCTCTCTCTCTCTCTCTCTCTCTCTCTCTCTCTCTCTCTCTCTCTCTCTCTTTCTCTCTCTCTCTCTGAGAAAGCGACGTTGTATTGTGTGTTAAGCGTGATAGCGCTATGGCGTGTTTTATGATAGCGAGATAGCGCGACGGCGCATTTGTGTAGCAGTGCGACGGCGTGTTGTGTATTAGTTTGATAGCACGATGGCGTGTTAGCGTGATAGCGCAATGGTGTGTTGTGTGTTAGCGTGATGGTGCGTTTTAAGAAACGCGCTATTACGCTTTTGCACATGGCCCTCTCAGGACACCATAAGAAGGTGTTTTGCACGAGGTGTTGGCGGAACATTATATCAATGTTTAAAGCGAGTCTGTGGGATTTTAAGGCCATTTTGGGACATTTCTGGTCTGTGTTCCCCGATCTTTCACTCAGTACGGAGGGCATGTGTTCTATATTGGGGGAAGTGTAACCCTTCAGGTTCTGTCCATCAGGGAAAAAATACCCATCATGAAGTGTAACATTGAGGTCCACAGTGTCTGTCAGACTGGGGCCCCCTTCCACCTCTTTTAAAATGAAGGGGATGCTCATCTTGAAGTAGTCGGTGTCGGCAGTACTATCAACCAGGTCGCAACCTTTGGGAAACAGGGTAAACAGCTATGTCAACCATTCAACCCTGTCCACATGTTTCCTACCATTGGGACTTCAGTGACACTTGTGCCAAACACAAAATACCCGTCTTGCCCGTTATGCACCTTGTGTGTTGATATCTCGGTTGTTTCCTCCAGACGTGTGTAAATGAGTAAGCAATGCGACCAATTATCTCCATTTTCTGTTATGTGAACAGCTTGTGTTTTGCTGGTAATGACATTCCATGATATCAATAAATGGGTAAATTAAGTTAGTATGATGGGGTAATGGTTCAAACCCAATATAGCTTGATGGAATTTGTATATATCCCCCGGTTGTTGTTTTTTTTTTTTGGCTATTAGTTGACTAAGCCAATTCGCCTTAGGGGTTTAGTGTCCCTAGGTGGGTATATCAAGTGTTCAATCAACAAAATTCACCCGCCCAGTGGACACATCCTCAAATATAACAATAGGTAACGTGATAAAAAGAAGTCCCCGTGGTATGTGGTTTGATATGATTACGAAAACACAACTCGTTGAATATACATCATGTCAAACCAAAAACCATGAGATATCATATTTTTATGTCATATGAGATTTTGACTACGGATAACTCTAATTACCTGATCAGGATATAGGGCTCACGGCGGGTGTGACCGGTCGACAGGGGATGCTTACTCCTCCTAGACACCTGATCCCACCTCTGGTGTGTCCAGGGGTCCGTGTTTGCCCAAATATCTATTTGTATTGCTTGTAGGATTTATGAGATTGATAACTGTTCGTTATCTTCACCTTTCCTATAATATTCTATTTTTTAATGTTCTTCGAAAGGCAACATTCTTTTGAGCTAATTGAAAATGGGTGGCGGATCGGTATCTTTGTGAAGTTGTTGGATTTGAAAAATTTGTCAAATATTTCTGTGTTGGATTCATTTAGATGATTTAGACTGCTGTGGTTTTCAATTGATTGGATATTTTTATGATCAGTTATCTGCATAATTCGGTTGGCAGGTATGCTATTTTCATATTTATTTTTTTTTATTTTAAAAATGTTTGGGAGCACTGCGCGCGATTTCTTACTTTTTTTCCCACCAGACTTCTCACTGCAGCTATTATTCTTTACTTTAACCGATCTTTACAACAGTGTTGTTAGAAATCTCGCTCTCTGTCATATGTGTACACAAACTATGTAAAATCCATGTATATTTGTGACGTCAAACGCGGCGTAGGAAAACACAAAGTAGTAATTAGAATTTGTATCATATTTAAAGATGAATCAATCTCTTACATGTATATATCTCGTACATATGTTAAGGAAATATCAACCAAGGTTTCTTTCACACACAAAATCATATCTATGGTTGCAATAATAATCGTTCCATTGACCGTAATCACCATACATATATAAACAATCCTCAGCTGCAATGTTGATTGCTTTCGTCGAGAAGAAATTGGAAAAATTGAAAGATGATCCACTAGACCAAACCCATTTTCCTTCCTCGTGCATATCTGTACCGCCAAGCCAAACTAAAACCAAAATATCCAATTCTTATTCTTAAATGTTTCAGGTGCAGATCTGAAATCCTACTTATGATGCAGTTTAAACAAAAGTATTAAACATTATTGATAAAATCACTACTGCACGTATAATGTTTTCAACTTTGCCCACCAAAGGAAAATAACATCACCAATAATCCTAGAGTTAGTGGCTGTAGAATGATTTAAATTTAGTGAGCATTATTTATATATGATATACATTTAGCGAGCATCATCTTCCTAGTCTGTGATATCCATTTAGAGAGTATCATTTTCCTGCTCTGTGAGATTGTTATATAAATTCAATGAGCATTTTTTCCCGTTCTGTGGTGAGGATTATTTTCCTCATCTTCGCAAACCACGCCTATTATCTCCGTTTATACTTCGTCAAATGCCGTGGATGTGATGAAAAAAATTCTGGACTTCATGAATATTTATGATCATTAGTCAGCCAATCGGTGAGCTTCAATTATTTGTTTGGTGGAATGAAAATCATTCCGAAGTTATTGCGTGCTCGTAGCGGAATAATCCGAGGATTGTCGATTTAGAACAAACTGGACACTGTTTAGATGTTGTAACATGTTTAACCTTGTGAATGGTGACCTTGGAGATTGACCTACTTTTAGGGAAAAAATGACATACTCAATATTCTCTGAACTATGTAAGGAAGAATTTTCATGTGGTAAGTCCTTAGTTTTTATACATTATCATTGACCTTGTGATCTTGACCTTGGGGTTTGAACCAAATTTCAAACTTTAACCAATACTTTGACTTTCTCGAAACTTTTCCACTGGTGAGTGATAGGGCTCCCATATTTCATATACGCAATTCTTGTGACTAAACCTTTTTCCGGTACCAAAGTTTATTACCGTGACCTTGAAGTTTGATATTCTTTTAAGAAAACCTATCAAATATTTTGTATCCGAATTAAGGTAGGGCTTTCATATTTTGGATTTAGATTTCTTTTTGTAGTTTGACTTTTTATTTGATATTATGTTGTTCGACCTTTTGACCTAGCCCTTGCATTATGACTTTCTTTTAAGACAGCATAACCTGTTCAGTACCTCCTGAACGTTTCAAAGTTTGTGTATAGATTTCCTTCATTTCATACCATGATATTTTGTTTTGTGTCCTTGACATTCTCCAGAACAACAAGTCATGTTAGTTATATCATTGTTGTTACATCCGTATGTGATGTAGTTTCAACTTCAGTTATGTCTTGATCCTTTGGGGCAAGGTTGGAGCTAAGATTGGTGTAAAATTCATGGGAATAAAAATTGAAAACACATTTAAAACTCGCAACAGCTGAAAAGCAGTGTCAAGGCGACTCAGGTAAGCGATATGACCCATAAGCCTCTTGTATTAAATCCTTTTGAGCACGTTGATGAATGAGAAGAAAGCCACAGATGTGATTCTTTAAAAGTAGAGTGTATGTCCGAAGAGAGTCCGGATTTAGCTTACCTCTGTCGCTGCCAGTTAGATCATTCACAAAGTCATTCTCTGCCCTGCTTTCAATATATGCCAGGTGGGATCCCATATTTTTACACATATCCTATACGATTAATTGATACCATTATGTAAATATCTATATAATGAAACATTTCAATAATCTAAAAAGTACATAGAGATCTAATGCAATTTACATTTCCATCGTGCTATTAGCCAAGAAATTTCTCGAAATAAAAAAAGAATATTTTAGATTATTTAAACTATTATGGATACTTGTAAACAAATTCTAGGATTACGGATAAAAAGATATTCATGAAAATGATGAAGGCAATGAAAAATCTTCTTTATAAAATAGTAAGGGCATATCTCACCAGGGACATTGATAATATTATTATTATTTCATATTCAAATTTCTATTTATTTTCAAAAAATGGTGTTCATTGTTTTCTAAAATTCAATAACCATTACATGAATTTTCCAAGTTGAACATTCGCCCATCAATTGTTGAATTAAGAATAACTACAAACTCGTGGATTTTTTGTATGAAACAGGACGTAATTGAACTTAATACTTAAACTGAATGTGAAACATTCCAAAGTTTTTAGCATTAGGCGTTCCAGTTTCATTAGAATAGGAAAAATATGATTTCAAGATTTGGACCTACGGCGAGGAAGAGGAACAAAACCTAGTCTCTTGCTATACGATAATGAATTACTGAATTCATCCGCTTGAATATTTTCAGTAAAGAAAATTTGGAGACAATACCAAAAATGAACCTAAATCAAAACATTCCTGTCTCTTTCTAAGAGACTGGGAAAGAGAGAAAAGGGGTGGGAAAAGGAAGAGTTACATGTACCTCTGCTTTACTCCAATCAATTGGCTCCTGAACATATTTGTAACAAGCTGATTGAAATTCAACCCAGTCCGGCGGACATGACATTGATGGGTAAAGAGACCCTGTGGATATCATATATAAAACACCGTTAAAATATTGAAATGACGTCATCTTTTGTTGTTTTTATATTTTCTGTTGCATGAAATCTGAAGATAACGAACAGTGAACAATATCATAACTCCTATAAGATAAATGGGCTAACACGTATGAATATGATACGTCATATGTACCCCTCCAGTAAGTAAATATCGTCCGTTATGAACACGGAGTAATCCGTAGTCAACTGCAATGTGTAAAGAATGGTTTAACAATTAGTACGTGTTAAGAAACACTTTCAGAGAACATTTGACCCAATGGTATATTGCATTGAGTAAGAAGAAGAAAACACAACTTTTCATCCTCATCTTCCTTCCACGAAATTGTCCCCAGAAACATGAGAGAACAAATCCAGTTATAGATCAAATATCAGTTGTGGTCTGCTATTTCCTATGTTAGTATACCACTCACCATACAATCTATATGGACACTTTCCTTAAGCTCTCTGTATTTTGAGTCGAAAATATTCTCCCTCTGACGAGGACATCATCACTGATGAAGATTTACATGGGAAGAACAAGTTTCAATTAAGATAAAGACGTTAAGTCATTCATTCTTAGAAAGAAAGGATTTATCTCTGTTCTAACGGCATCCCTCTCATAGAATGAACAACGTTTCGCCTTTATTCTTTACATGGGTTGGTATCTCCGTAAATACTTATTACTTCTTTTTAAAATCATATATAGATTAAAAAGACCTCCCTTGTTTCGTCCTTAATATAGGTTCAAGCTATGGGTCTTGATGAGATCTATATAATCATAAATCGTGAATCAGTGTAGTTCACAAAATTCATTTTCAGTGCTTCAATGACAATCAAAATGGATATCGCTAAATCTTGCATATAGTGTATCTGCAAATGTACTTCAAAATATAGACATTCAAACGCATATGTAATTTTGAAATACGCATCCAAACACCACCCTAGTGTTAGAAGCCACTGAGTAGTTTGAAATTCAAAGGCACTCTGAAAGTATAATATTGTTATCTAAACACATTAGGAAAGATTTCTATAGTTAATCAATATCTTCATCAAACGCTCCCTTTGCAGCCGGGTGACACAGGTTCATCTTCAATACCGGCACCACGTCAAGCCAAAATGTTTAAAACAGGTATTTGCTGTTCCTTCACCAAGCTTTCGTCATGAAATAAAAATCCTATAGGACATGCCCTTCACTAAATGTGTGGCACTTCGCCTCGAGCTGGCGACGTTTTTAAGTATATAAACAACCATGTTTAGGAAATGTGGTTATCTTCAACATACCTGGAGTTGTTGTTTCATGATCTCCACCTAAAACATTATAAAACTTTTACAATCACGCATTATAAATCATTAAAATATATCAATATAATGAAGTCAGCATTTCGCAAATACTATGGTCGTTTTAGCGATCTAGTTCGTCAATACAACCCATCATTGGGTCTAATGCTGTCTGACATATTTCATACCGATTGTTAGACCGTTCTTGGCACACTGATTTTGACTACGGATAACTCCGTTTACCTGATCAGGATATAGGGCTCACGGCGGGTGTGACCGGTCGACAGGGGATGCTTACTCCTCCTAGGCACCTGATCCCACCTCTGGTGTGTCCAGGGGTTCGTGTTTGTCCAACTATCTATTTTGTATTGCTTGTAGGAGTTATGAGATTGATCACTGTTCGTTATCTTCGCCTTTCATCAATTCTTTCCATTTGAAAAAAAAAATAGGAATTACATTGCCTGTTGCATAGATCGGTTGCACAGCATGTTGGACAATTCTGCAAAAGCCGTTTTCCAAAGACATTTGTAGTGCTCACACACTCCTGTATTAGAATAGAATGGGAATAGAATGGGAAAATGATAGATTTTCAAAGCCAAATGTTTTAAAGATTTTTTTCAACATATGTATACATACGTGATTATTTATGCAAGACTGTGTAAAGTATTCATCCCCAAATTCAACTTCCCTTTGAATATGGCATTTCTAGAAATTAATGGAAAGTAAAATTCGAATTTTAATAAAACAGAAGTGGAAAAGGTTTAGACATTTTTATATGAAATATTATACACCATTTATTATGTTGCGAACTATGTAAAAGTTAAGAGAGTCGTTTGCAAGATATATTCACTTCTCATGGTAACCTTGTGGATAGGGCGCTCACGTCACAACCCAGTTGTTCTTTTATATAATCGATTCCGATCCTGTTCTATATGTAAGACGCTTAACGTTGATAATAAACATCCGGTGTTGAAAATAAAAACCGCGGGTTTTTCGGGTATGACCTTTACAAAGGTCACATGTCACGGTAGGTGTCATCATAATAAAGAAACATCATTTCTACAAATCTGCGAGCCATACAAAATTTGTGGAAGCAACCTAGAGATGTTGACTTATCAATATATGTAAACAATTCTCGAATGGGACGTAACACAATAAACTAAAAACAACCTGATAATTTTCACAAACTTTGACTTTGTCACACAATTCTGGATCAGATGACTGAGGGCAATTGAAACAGAGAGGTCCTCTCTCGGTTGGAAAGCCTACAAGTAATTAAAATGCATTGGCAATGCTAAAGTAATTAATATGGCTTGATAATGAAAAAAGTCAATGTGGCTTTACAATGAAAAAGTAATTCAGGTAGTTTTATAACGAAAGATGAAGATAACGAATATTGATCAATCTCATAACTCCTATAAGCAATACAAAAAGGATACTTGGGCAGACACGGACCCCTGGACACACCAGAGGTGAGATAAGGTGCCTAGGAGGAGTAATAAAAGATACAAAATGAAAGATGGGTAAACACAGACACCAGAGGTAGGGTCAAAACATAATAAACGAGGTTTTCTAATGACTAAGCTATCACACGTAATCGTAACATGGCTTTCCAATGAAAACTGCTTGACTGTGAGAAATGGTTGCTGGACACTGTACAAGTGATTGACATGATTTGACGATGAAAAAGTAAATAGCATGGCGTTGCGATGAAAAATGAGTGAATATCACTTTCTAATCAATTTGATTCTCTTTACAACAAGTACAGCGAGAGTTAAAATCATTGAATTCCCAAAATAGCATATATTTTCCTACCAAATATGATAACCAGTTTATATCAAAACCATATCTTAAGGAACACCACTGTTTGTAATTAAAAGGTGACGAAAACGAACAATGATCAATTTCATAATTCCTATAGGGAATGCCAAAATACAAATGGCAAACATGAACCCCTTGAGGTTTTAATACCATAAAATATCTACAAGATTCGTAAATCATTTAATAACTTTTAAAGTGATGACTTAACAACGATGCTGATTAGATAAATAAAATTCGTTTGATATCCTAGTAAGGAAAATTCGTCCATCTGCACTAAGCACGCGGGACTACTGTCCTCTAGAATGCATCTATGTATTTACAATATACTGGATTCCGAAACTTCTTAAAAACCATTACAAACAACGATACATTGTTGGACCCGGTAAATATTCTACCTACCTCCTATCCTTGCTCCTCACAAAAATATTAAGAGTTGTGAAGGAGAAACTTCAAACATACTCTCCAACTACATATGCCAGAAGTGTTCTAAATTAAATATAGATTCTAAAAAAAATCTTAGTAAACTTGAAATAACAAAACTTTTCCCAAATCAATAACATTAAAACTTATGACTTTTCAACACGTTATACGACCATTCCTCACGATAAATTAAAGACCATAATTTTTTACATCATAGACAGTTGCTTCATCAACAAAAATGGAAAACACAAATGTTTCTATCTAGTGATCAGTCATCCAAAGAATTACTTTGTTAACGCCACTCTGATTCCACGCAAAAGTACTCAGAAGTTGAAATAAAAAATATGATGGAGTTCCTCACTGAAAACATATTCGTGGTCTTTCCTGATCAGGTCTTCCAACTGTCTGTTGGAATCCCCATGGGCACAAATTGTGCTCCTTTGTTAGCTGACCTGTTTTTATATCCCTATGAAGCAGAATTTATTCAAAAACCTCTACATGAGAAGAAACAAACTCTTGTTGTCGGCTTCAATTCGACATTTAGATATATCGACGACGTATTGGTAATTAATAATAGTAATTTTATTCATGAAAGGTGAAGATAACGAACAGTTGTCTGTCAATTCGATATATCTCAGTGAGCTCCAAATCAAAAACCCACCACAGAGTCGTCAACGTCTGCTTCATATTTAGATAGTTTATTGAAGTAGACATTAATGGCAAACTGACAAATCAACTGCATCACAAACAGGATGATTTCAGCTTCTCCATCGTCCATATTTATGTAGCAATATTCCATTATCACCTGCATATGGTGTTTATATCTCTCAACTGATTCAATACGCAAGAGTTTGTTCTACGTATGGTCAGTTTTTGAATCGAGGCAGTCTACAGACAAACAAGTTGATGGTACAGTGGTTTCAACAGTTTTCGTTGATGTCAGCATTTCGCAAATTCTATGGTTGTAATAACGATCTAGTTCGTCAATACAACCTATCATTGGGTGTAATGCTGTCTGACGTGTTTCATATCGATTGTTAGGCCGTTCTTGGCACACTGATTTTGACTACAGATAACTCCGTTTACCTGATCAGGATATAGGGCTCGCGGCAGGTGTGACCGGTCGACAAGGAATGTTTTCTCCTTCTAGGCACCCGATCCTATCTCTGGTGTGTACAGCGGTCCATGTTTGTCCAACTCTTTTTTTATTGCTTATAGGAGTTATGATATTGATCACAGTGCGTTATTTTCACCTTTCTATTATCAATGATAATTTTCATTCATATGTCAATTCAATAAATCCCAGTGAATTCGGAGTAAAATACACCACAGAGTCGTCCACTTCTGCTTCATACTTAGATATTTTATTGAAAGTGGGTGTTTGCAGCAAACTAACGACTCAACTTTATGACAAATGGGATGCTTTCAGCTTCTCCATCGTCAGCTTCCTATATTTATGTAGCAATATTCCATTGTCGCCTGCAAATGGTGTTTATATGACTCAACTGATTCCATTAGCAAGAGGTTGTTCTGCTTTTGGTCAGTTTTTAAAATCGAAGGAGACTACTGACATACAAGTTGATAATGCATGGGTTCCAACTGTCTCGTTTAAAGTCAACATTTCGCAAAGTCAACATGTCGCAACTTCTATGGTCGTTATAACGATCTAGTTTACTAATAGGTACCTAATCCCACCTCTGGTATATCCAGGGGTCCGTATTTGTCCAACTCTCTATTTTGTATTGCATATAGGAGTTATTGGTATGAGTTGGCTGTCAAAATGCACGAGCAAGCTCGTGCTAATATTCACCAATATAAGTTCAATAACCTTTTTATCATATAGCTCAAGTATTTAATTGTTAAAATATATCCCTTTGCATTCGCAATACTCCAAAATAGACAAGAATTCATCAATATTGACATCTAAGTTGTAAGTGTGCAATATCAACATGCATTTCTGAACTGTTCAATAGTAAACCCTTGTTTACGTCGTTATGGTAAGGTCAATATGGAACGCTCATACTCGGAATGTTTCGGACACCTACAATTTACGCAATGTAAAGTTAGCGTTCAATAAATTCTCAGCTAGATATTGAAGGCTAACATTCTCTAGATTTTACGCAGATTATATAATATACTATTAATCAGCTATATAATAAGTTTCATTACTTAAAGGAAATACTCTTTTCTTAAACACCAATGCATCTTGTCAATACAGGTCTCCATTTCTAATGAATGAATAGATGTCGAGAGATTACCTTCAGTTCCACATCCTCTTTGGTTACAAACGTCCGAGTGACAGCACTCCGTGCAGTTACTGTTATATTGATTGGTGCCAGATATACTTCGCTTTGAGTGGCATGCCTGACATAAAAATTTGCATAGGTGTAGTACAATGTACCTGGCAAGGAAATATCAATTAAAAGTCCTAATGCTGATGTAAAATATGGAATATGAAATTTAAATATTAAGATAGTACTTACTGATGGTAACACACATCCCGTATCGAACAGGTCCATGCCATTTTTATTACTATGCTTTTCTACAAAGCAAATCTGTAATATGATTGAAAACGCATTTCAAAGACAGTTTCTTCTGTAAGAAGTATTTCATCACTTTATAAAACAATCATTTTCCTTTTTGCATTATGACATATTAATATTCAATTAACCTCTCCTGGAGAACATTTCCTTATTTCATGGCAATGCCTAGGTGATATAGCATCAGTGCAAGTCAGGCAGTAAAGGCCGTCTGAAAGTAATATTGAAGAAGAGATTATTTGTCGAAATGCGGATCTGGTGCATTAAAATTTGGTACTGTATAAGTTTTACATTACGACCCCTGGATCGACGCCTCTGTTGGTGGACTGTTAGTCCCCGAGGGTTCTCTACAGCCCAGTAGCTAAGTAATTCGTTACCATCTTGAAAATACGGATGTATATTTAATTGCTGTGATACAATTTAGAAATTCATTTCTAAATTAAGGATTATCTCCCTCATGCATAGCTCTGATCCTTAGACGAATTTGGCTCCAGTCTTTGGCACTCTGTTTTTCCTTTTAGTTCTTACAAGTTTATTGTTATTTCGGATTTCCAAAATTTCGGCTTGAGCATCACTGAAGAGACATTATTTGTCGAAATGCGCATCTGGTGCATTAAATTTGGTACCGTATAAGTTTTCCCTTAATCACTCACTTCCTGAATACTTATATTGACTTGAACATGAACACGTTAGATAACTAAGCTGACCTGCTCACTCAATGGTCGAACGTGTATATTTCAATTCAGTGAAAATCAATCTATAACTTACCAGAACATGTAGATCCTTTTAACATCACCATGATAACTAAACGAGGAAAGTAGTATATATATTTATTTGGGTCTCACACATGTTTACGAAATCTAAATGAATCATAATGTTTCAATAGAAGATCATACACGCCAATACTCACAAATAAATGTAGTCTGCATGAAATTCACCATAACTAAACTTTGACTATCACCTTCGGAATATTGCTCTGATAAGCAGTGGTTACTGTTTGTAGGACGGTGCAGTACAACACATGATCTTATGTTGCTAAATTTAGTTCTAATGATTATAAACATGTAGCGATGAAGATGACACCCCTTGAATGCAAAAAAATTAAGTAAACGACCATCCATAAATCTCATAATCCTAACAGGAGTACAAAATCGAGAAGAGGCTTAAAATGGACCCCCGGAAACACCAGAGGTGGCCTAGTAGTTAGGCTGTCAGACTCTCGACCGAAAGGTTGTGGGTTTGAGTCCTGGCCGCGGCAGGGCCGACGTGGTGTCTTTGGGAAAGGCACTTTACACGAATTTCCTCTCTCCACCCTAGTGTAAAAGTGGTACCTGGCTATAAATAGTGAAAGCTATTGTTAGAATGTTAGTGCTCTAGCGCCTGTAACGGCAGCTTGCACTGTATGATTTCCAGCAGGCTGAGTAAGTTCTATATTGATATAAGCTCTGTAGGGGTAATAATGTTTTATAAAGCGCTTTGAACAGCATACGCTGGAAAAGCGCTATATAAAAAGCCAATTATTATTATTATTACCCTTACTATTATATCCGCCATGAGCCCTATATCTTGATCAGGTAAACGGAAACAGCTGATAATGAAAATCATGGTATTGTCACATTGTTGTACATTTAGGTATATATAACCTAAAATCGTTTTTGACACTTTTCGAATCTGCAGCCACTAATACTAAACAAAATTAACACCATTCACTTTTCGTCTCAATTCTAACTTCAAAGTTTGACAACCATTATCTGAAGAAATTCAAACAAATACAATGGGGCATTAACAAACCAAATTTGTCGTACATCTACATTTTACAATACAAATCTCATTTCCACTGTATAACAAAATTGAGTAATCAAACTCTTGTTTTAATAGAACGTCACATAACATTGACAATACAAATCAACCCAATCGGAGCATTCAAGTCAAATATGATATTACAAATGTCTTTACAATAATTACTAAATATGGCATCACATAGAAAACCTTTTCAGTGGCTACTTACACTAGTATGAACATAAGAATAGTTACAGAGGATGTGCATACATGTATACTCTGAAAATAAAAAATATTATTCCATCAATGTCCACTACTTTGTAGATGCCATCCGCAGCCGAGACAGGTGAAGATAACGAACAGTGATCAATCTCAAAACTCCCATAAGCAATACAAAACAGATAGTTGGACAGATACCACCGACAGCCGAGACCATTCATTATTCAAAAATGATTTATTCCATTACTTTACCCATTCTTCCTTTAAAATCGTTTGATTTAAAGTGTTGCAATATAGATGTTTTTTTAAATGTAATACATACCTGGTTGCTCGTTTTTGTGTTCAGTCTGATTGGTATTGATATTCATTTTCCAGAGTGATTTCCCTAACAATGTATCAAACATATAGGTCGCTGTAAATGTGAACCCTTGGTATCTGGGCCTTATGCGATGGTGCGCTGTCGGTGCTATATATCTCAGTTAGAGATTGTTTGTAAAATATCAATTTTAACTGGGTACATGAGCATATCAACCATTGTGACTTCCACTACAACTGTGAAATTAAAACTCTTGTGTAAAATTACTTGAATTAAATAGTAAATAAAGCATTCATCTTGAAAACTACTACGTCGGTCGTGTTAACCTAGTGGGTAGGGACTGGCTTAGTAACCCGGAGACCCGGATTTGATTCTCGATGTTAGCAACATGTTAAATCTAAGGCGTTTGATATGGGTAGTGATTGTTTCTTAGCCAAGAGCCTAGCATTAGAAGTAAGAGTCTAAGTATATCCCTGTGTATATTTATGCATGACTTGTGATGTCTGTATACATGTATGCGTCCTGTTTTATTTCAAATTTCTGTTTTTATGTCTATGCATGCAATTATATATCATTAGTGCTTTGTGGGTTTTTTTATGCTATATAGTCGGTTAAAGAGCTCTTAGCTCATGTTTATTGTTACCTGTATATAGTTCCGACTTTAAATAAAAATTACTTACTTTAAATAAAAATTACTTACTTTAAATAAAAATTACTTACTTACTTCCGTCGTATATGACCTTGAAAACTTTCCTGAGTTTCCTGTCATGGTAAGCGTTGGAATGATAAACACTATGCATACATGTACAGACTGTGGACAAAAGTATTCGCACGATCGCGTCATTTTTCAAACGTGTTTATCGAGTATCGTACATTGCGGGTTATCTCTCTTTGCACATACATGAGTTATCCTTTCACCGATGATGTATTTAAAACGTTGAAGGTCAATTATGTGACGTAATGATGTTTGTGTTCGTCTGCAACTCTGTTTATACATGCAAGGGAGTGATTAGAAAACATGGGTTGGAAACATCGGGACTCGGTATAGGCTGCTAAGAAAACATCGTAGAATTAGTTCAGGGCTGTAAAAGTTCCGGGGAAATTGGGAAATTTTTAAGAATTCCTATATCAACTGTTTATAGTGCTTGGAATAAGTTTCGAGTGCGAGGTACAGCAGAAAACTAACAAAGAATTGGACGAAAGAAATTAGTGAGTGCACGTGCACAACAGAGACTTGTTAGATAGCAACAGTTGGACAGAAAAAGGCCACTGTAGGACGTTACAAAGATGTAATGAAAATAACAATGCAAATATTTCAAAGAAAACTATTTGGAGATGTTTAAGACAGAAATGGATACTAAATATGTGTTTGTATCAAGAAAACACGGTCCGAGTTGTCAATCGTGTAAAAAGTGTGCAATGGTGTGCGGGTAAAATAAACTGGATCGTGGAAAATGAAAGGAAAATGGTAATTTCTTCTGACAAGTGCCAGATATAGTCTTTGGAAAATACAGTCGAGTATATATATGGAGAAGAAGTGATTTAAATCTTGACTGTCGGACTGTATTTTCCCCCGAAACTGGTAAAATATTTGGGGATGCATTACGTGTCATGGCGTTATTACTCTTTGCAGAGTCAATACATATATAACCTCTAAAAAAATATGTAGATAAATTGTGACCTGTACAGTAAAACTCTTTCAAGATGACAATTATCTGTTTATGGATGACCATACACCTGTTCATTGATCTTGTCTTTCAACCAATTACAAAACGGACAAACAAATTCCAGCACTGAAGTGGCCCACACAATCACCTGATTTATGCCCCGTAGAAAACATTTGGCTGGTAATTAAAAGAAAACTTCATATCACATTTGTACATTAAATTCTGGTGATGAACTGTATCGCAAAATTCTGGAAATATGGACTTCGTTTAGAGTAAATTATACAAAAGCTCCATGCACCCTTCCACAACGAGTGCGCCAAGTTCAAAGGGCCCGAGGGTATATCACGAAAATATTAAGGTACTTGAAATTCTTTTATTTATTTTTATTGATTATTGATAGAAACAAATTGTTTATTTACAATATCTTTGCATTTACAAGTTATTTGTCCTGTTCAGACACTCCAAAAACATGTTTGTTTACCGTCAAGCGTTTTCGATAAACAAAATGGCCGCCATTGCCCGTGCGAATACTTTTGTCCACAGTCTGCAGGTCATAATTCATTCACTTCATCTACAGCTGGTGACATATATGAGTGAATGAAAAATTATCCCTTGGTTATCGAGATCATGTGGTGAAAATTATTAAATCAGACCATTGATTTTTTCGACTCGCACTACCTTTGGGTTGTTTTAAGGGCCATAACTCTGTAGAGAGACATTTAACACTCCCTTACACAGAGCAACAATACTTGATACCAAGTTTTATGTCGTAAGATAGATAAGAGATAAAATCTGCGAAAGCAATGGGGTTACGTGTTGTGTCTCTCAAAATATTTTCTTTAGTATTTATTGTCAGCAGATGTAGTGAAAATGTTGACAAAAGAATTCTGTTAAATGACCCTGATTTGTTCCATTCTCAGATACAAGCCCTACAGCAGGATCTTCTGAACGTGAAAACTCAACTGAATGCACAAGTCAACACTAACAGTGCTCAGCAAGCAGAAATTAACTCACTCAAACGCTCAACAAACCAGCATACGAACCAAGGTATGGATAGAATTAACCGTTCTCATTTTGATTATAAATACTAACCTATATTTTGTTTAAACATTATCATCTAGCTCTGCGGAATACGTAAATTTTTCACTATGACCGCTCGGAAACACTTATATCGGTCGCATGCGTGTACTCAGATGACCTGTTGCAATCCTCTTCTATCAAGTCATTAATCACAATATTGACCATATATGAGGTGAGGAAATGCGAGAGTAACGAAGCGTGATCAATTCCATAAATCCTATAAAGAATACTAAATGGAGAAACAGGACAGACACGAACGGGAGTAAGCATACCCTGTTCATTTGTCAAACCTGTGGCGAGTTTCTCTATCTTCATCGACAGAGTAATCGTTTATAATTAGTATGAAAGAACATCCAGGAATTGGTATGAAATACGACAGACAGCATTTAATATATATATATATATTATTATTATTACTACTACTACTACTACAGTAACTTGATCCTCCGAAGAGTCGGATCACATCGAGTTGACAGGCGAGGATCATCAGGAGTTATGAGATTGATCACTGTTCGTTATCTTCACCTTGCATCGAATTGACAGGCGAGGATCAATAGATCACACTAGACGCGAAGCGTTGAGTTTGATTTGATGATCCGCGCCTGTCAACGAGACGTGATCCAACTCTTCGGATCAAGTTTACTGTAGTAATGATAAATTTATTATATACCCCCTTATGCATTTTAAATCTACATTTATAAGATAATAAATGTAATCCAAATTATCAAAAACACGGACATATCATAAAATTATGTTTTGTGTACGCAATTTCGTTTGTGATACGGTCAATATTTTCCCCACCCCCTTAATGGTTTGTTATACATTTTACTTAACAATTTACCTTATGTCATTCAATAAATGACATATTCGACAAAACTGCATTACAGTGTTTGGTTATTTGTTACTGCTTGGACGGTTTCTTCTCATAGAAGGCATAAATAACGTTGCGTCAAGATGCATTCAATCGTAACAACTCGGCCATTTCCGTAACCGACAAATAACCTCGTAAGCAAACAGAAGAAATTCTTCTTAAATTGTTTGCCGGAAGTTATTCCGCAAATAGTTCTTTCATAATGGAGGAGAGACTCGAATTTGCTCGCAGCAATTTCTTTGAAAGATAAACAATTGGAAACACTTAGATATTTGTGGGAGAAGCGAGACTGCATTAGTTTATTGCCAACCGGGTATGGGAAAAGTGCAATTTATCAACTTCTTCCATGGCTTTTACAAGGAGAAAGGGAAAGGGCAGGAATTGTACTCGTCATATTGAATTGCACCCTTGAAGTCAATTATTGTGGACCAGGTGACTTTTCTCACTTCTAAGGGGTTGAAGGCTTTATGCCTTAACTTTGAAGGCACTGGTTGTCAAGGGATTTATCTAGGTTGTTTTTTACTACCAGTATAAGGTACCTTTCCCCTTTGGCAACAAGTGGATATTTCCACTTCATTTGTAGAAACTTGACAAAATTGTATGAGAATTTTCAACAGAAATCATTTTGTATATATTCCAAGTCATTTTCTATAATTGTCAGACTTACAATACAGATAAAATGAGTAATCAATCAATTTATATGGCTGTAAAGATCTGTGGATATTATATTCCATGGATGTCCCCTACCACCATCCCCTGGAAGCTCAATGACTGCATTCTCAAAAATTCCCCTTAAATTTAAAATGTGTGGTAACATCTAAATGCTGGGTAAAACCCTGATGTCGTTTTGCGGAGGACGACTAATCTGTTTCGAAGGTAAAGAAAATGCTAAAATTCATATATATTTTTTTCCATTGAAATTTTCTGACTGCATCTGTGTATGGGAGGAGTTAGAACGGGCCACTATATCCTACAATTGATTTCAAAGTTCCTAATATCTTTCTAATGCACTCTATATATAGATTATCCTCTTTCTACATGTTTTATAGAGAGATTTTCTCCTTCTATCTAATAACCAGAAAATACTTTTGGAGAGCTGCAGTTTGCCGGGTATTATCTGAATTATCAGGTAATAGTACACAATGCCACATAATACAAACATCACCAGGATCATTTATTTGCAATCTTTTATATATAATGAGATTGCATTTAAATTCTGGTCATGGTGGACCAATTGCTTCAACTATGTAGAATACTTTTTTTCAGAGTCTAAAAGGGAAAAAAACTAAAATGAAGACAAGAGTAATTTAATAACAATAGATGACAAGGCATATTCAAGCACACATTACAATATGTGACATAGTTGACAATTTCATTGATGGTACATGTAACATCCACAACAATGTACAATAAGATAAAAAGAAAGAAACAAATAGATACCTTACATGGTAACAGCCTCAAAAGGTACATATACTTTATTGAATTTGATTCATTAATATTGATGCACTTGAATAACACAAACTTTTTTTGAAAATAAATGAAAATGGACACTGAACATATACATGCCCATGTATACATTTCACCATATGAAATCTTATTTTTGCCATTCAAAGTGTAAATGTTAGGCAAGCATAATTTTTCTGTCAATTCATTTGTTATACAGAACAATGTTGTGGAGAAAAAAATACATCACAATGCAGAATTTTTTTTGTTTAATAAATCAATTTTAAAATTTTCTATAAATTTCCAACAATTTCCAATTCTGCAGGCAAGGTTCTGGGAAAAAAAATGTTCTTCAATATTTTGAATGCTAACTAATATCATTATCTGCATTATGTATTAAGATATGTAATTATACCTGCATGCACACAAATGTTTAGGTTTAGATCTATCATTATACATGAAGACCCGAACTACAGAGCGAAAACACTAAGTGTAATTAATTAAATGTGGATCATGTGTACTTAGTCATCGTTGGATTTTTTTTTTTTTTATTTATTACCAACACCATGAACTTTTTCTGCAATTTTACTATATATATGTGTGTGTTATTTGTTTATGTAATATATGTCTCTTGATAAAGACGCGGGTTGCGTCGAAAATTTGAGTTTTAAATAATGAACAGTGTCGTGGCCTTTTCAGTGCTTTTATAAATTTCTTTACTAGCCTTGTATCTTCTCAGATCCGACACTTTAAGAAAGTAGGGTGTTGTTGGGTTTTCGTTTTATATATATATATATATATATATATATATATATATATATATATATAAATTTATTTATATATATATATATATATATATATATATATATATATATATATATAAAAGCACGAAAAACCGAAAGCACGTATATATATATATATATATATATATATATATATATATATATATATATATATCTCCAAATGTGAAAAATTGGCCCGTAACCAATAAGTAAACAAAAGGCCCATGGGCCACATATCACTCATCTGAGTCATGTCAACTTGGCCCATATTTAAAGATTTTCCCTATATATACATGTATTTGCAAAATTTTATCCCTTATTGCGGCCCCAAACCTACCCCCCACGCTCCCTGTGGGTGGGCCATAATTTTAACCCTTCATTTGAACAAACTTGAAAGCCCTTCATTAAAGGATGCGTTTTGACAAATTTGGATGAAATTGGCCCTTTGCTTCTGGAGAAGTCTAAAATGTATAAAGTTTACAGACAGATGGACGGACAACGGGTGTTTAAACAAAAGTACATGATATGCAGACTACATTTCCTCTTTAACAAAAACTCACTAATTTGTTTTTATAATGTAAAATGCCTGAAGTTTCAAGTACATGTACTTCCCCCAAATGGTTGTTGGTATTTGATATTATTTTTTGTTTGTCTGTTTTTTAATTGTTTGACAAATAATTCATTGTTATATCTTTAATCCAAATGTTATATGTATGTATGGGTACCTTGTTATCTGCATGATAACGTATTGCTAGTGTCGAGTATATTCTCTGAATACCAGAGGCTAGTGGATCTCTGCTATGGAGTATCATGCCATAAATAGTTGCCAGTGTTGCAATCTTTCTCTGATGAATCCATTGTTCCTTAGGAAGTGGGCAGAATTTCAAAAAGAAGAGGGCAGCTTGTTTGCATTTCTATAACACATGCCGAGAAAATGTTGCATCCTTGCAAAATGTCTGCACCTTTCTTGAGAAGGACACTCTTCCTTCCACGGATTAATTTGTTCAATTCTTTGTTGATTCCTTGACTCCATTCACTGAAAATATTCAAATGATGATAATCAAAATTTATGATTTTCATGATTTTGTAAAATGTGACAAATTGTAAATTAATTAAAAAATTGTCACATCTTGATGAACAGTTTCAATCTGTTATATATGACATTTATTATATTTTTGAAGAGAATCTTAACGTAATTTAAGTCAAATGTAAACAATAAGTAACTCAATATCAATTAAAATATTGTTATAACATAATTACATATATATACCTCTATTGAAAATGCTAAAATTCATGGGTATCCAGGATTCGAACCTGGATGTTTTCAACTGTATAGTGGAAAACATGCCTTGATACCCATTGTAATGTAATACATATGTATGTAAAGTAACAACATGCTATACAGATTTTGTCATACAAACTATTGCAGCAATGGATCTCCTTCACAGATTTGAATGTATCGGTACTTAGCCATCTGTACACCTGTGCTACAGCAGCTATACCAATTAGCTTTATTGGGAATAATCTTGAGAGATTTTTTGGGAATATTAACAGCTAAAAGATAAAACAACACTTGCAAACTAAACTCTACAAATGCAGTGGTATACATAGACACAACTGGCTGATGTTGACAGAGGAATTATCTAGATGAATTTAAAAAACAATTCAGTGAATTACATTTTTCTAATACATATGCATCTGTATATACCAGTGATCACGTAGCATTTAACTCCATAAGCATTAAACTTTAAAATAACAAGGGAAATCATATCAATAAATACTTAAAAATGGAATTTAAGTATCTCGAGTATCCCATGATAATTAATCAGAACTAATAAACATAAATGCACAAAATATTTTCCTGGTATTATCAACAATTTACTGAAGATATTAATTGTATACCAAAATTAATGCTATCCGAGTTTGTAAGTTATATCATATTTTTAATATGTACAATACTCTACCACCCTTTTATCAAACTAAGTTAAGTAAATTTATCATATACAATAATTATTGTACACGTGTGGATAACATTAAGATACTCCCACATGAAACGAACCATGAAATCAAACAAGTTTTAAAAAAAAAAATAATAACTGTCAAACACTGGATTTTTTTTACTTTTTCTAGCAGGCTAGCTGTCATCTGGAATGTCAGATAATTTCTCTGACACAGTCTGTAAATCCTTTGGGGTATATGAATAGTCTGTTGATACAAAATTCAGTTTACATCATACCTTGTTGGAACTCGAGTTGGACTCTTCTGCATCTTTTGACGAAAGCTTCAGCTTCTCCACAGACCTATTACATATTTTAACTTACATTAGTATATATATATTGACTAACATAGTACTATCATTCAAGTACTCCGCATTTTTAATTACTTTCTCACTGTGCAGCATACACCATACATTCTCAAAGCCTGGCCATTTTCCATGCATTGAACCCATGTGTGTGGTAAAGGACACCCCCCTCCCCCTCTTGGAAAGAAAATATTACTGAAGTTTGTAAACATGCAGTATTTAAAAAAAAAACATAGTAAATTGTGCTTGTCAATTGTTTTGAACAATTCCAACTCATCTCCTACAGCTAAAATGAAATTTCATTACTTGTCAATTGTTTTGAACAACCCCAAGTCATCTCAACCGGCTGCAATCATTCATATATATATATATATATATATATATATATATATATATATATATAATCTCATGTTGGCTGAGTGCCCCCCCCCCCCCCTCCACTTTTCGAGATGGATGGACTTCGCCATTGACATAATTATATCGACAGCATTGCTACGTGTATATTACACAAATTAATGATTATATCCAACAGTGTCTAAATTCTAATATTGGTACCCATACTTCACCAGCTGATCAACAACGAGATTCTTCTTCTTGTTCTAATCCGACCTTATGGCCTTAACTTCGATGGTGGCGTTTTTGCAGATCGTTTACCACAGTCTACAGGGGTTGTTGATGTTGTAAAGGTTCCGGTCACATTAAATGTATTACAAGCCTTCGTTACATTTTCTCGAATCGTTTGTATTTGAGAGAGAGTTTTGATACAATTATCGCATATATGCTGACTTTTAACAGGAGTTAAATCTACATCAGGATTTAGTAAAGATCTGATGATTGACTGTTTGAAATAAAGCTCATTTTTTGCTTGTAAAACTATACTTTTCGCTGCTCCACAGCAGAAACACAGACGATAAGTTGACGTCGCCATCTTTTCCATCATGTGACTGTAAATAGTGCAGTGATTTGCCGATTCTTCCATCGTTTGCTTACGAGGTTATTTGTCGGTTACGGAAATGGCCGAGTTGTTACGATTGAAGATGCATTGTGACGGAATCAGTTTCAGAGGATACTGATACGGAATCAGAAAACCACGGTGTGGTGATCCGGGAAACCGGATCACACGCTGTGAAATCCACAGTATCAAAGAACGATACATTGATGGGTATATGATAAAATAACAGGTAGTGTGTTCAAATAAGATCATTAAAACATTGAAAGAATTTACCCGATGAAGATTCTAGTAGATGATTCATGGTGGTTGCACGTGGGACCGGTCAGCATTGAATGCTTACGCCACCTAGACATGTAATTCCACCTCAGGGTTTTCCAGGGATCCGTGTTTGCCCTGCTGTCAATTTTGTACTTTTATAGGATTTATGAGATTAATCACTGTTCATTATTTTCACCTTTGTTTACTTTATTTTCACCTTTGTTTACTTTATTTTCACCTTTGTTTACTTTATTTTCACCTTTGTTTACATTATTTTCACCTTTGTTTACTTTCGTCAGTCGAAAAAAGCAGTATTAGTAAAAGGTAATCCGAAAAAAAATATTAAACCCCTGCTGTACTCGAACCCGCAATCTACAGATCAGCAGTAGACACTATAAATGGTTGACATATACAAATATTACTGATATTCACGTTTTCCTTTATGTTTAAAAGGAAGTCAGTTATACGTCCATAATAAACTTTTTAACCCATCGTTCAATTCTTTACATCTTGCGATTAACCGTCACGTATGGTGTCCGAATAGGGCCATTTGCAAAAGCGGGATTGCGCGTTAGTCACAACACGCCGTCACGCTCTCACGCCAACAAGCAACGCGCCTTCGCGCAGACAAGCAACACGCCTTCGCGCTCTCACGCCAACAAGCAAAGCACCTTCGCGCAGACAAGCAACGCGCCTTCGCGCTCTCACGACAACAAACAATGCGCCTTCGCGCTCTCACGCCAACAAGCAACACACCTTCGCGCCGTCACGCCAACAAGCAATACGCTTTCGCGCCGTGTTGCTTGTTGGCGTGACGGCGCGATGACGCGTTGTTTGTCTGGTCGAAGGCTCGTTGCTTGTTGTCGTGAGAGCGCGAAGTCGCGTTGCTTGTTGGCGTGACGGCGTGTTGTGACTAACGCGCAGTCACGCTTTTGCAAATGGCCCTATCCGGACACCATAGTCACGTGATGAAGAGTTGTATGTGAAACTTGCGCAACGCGCCACATTTCAGGAACAGTTTAAGGTAGTACTCTACATGGTCATAATGGCTGACTTCCTTTAAAACATGGATGAAAAAATCGATATCAGCAATATATGAATTTTCCTTTACCATTTAAATACCTAGCTGAGCAGCTCAGTAGGTTAGAATACCGACTGCTAACCTGTAGGTCGCAGGTTCGAGTCCAACAGGGGTTATAATTTTTTTTCAGATTACCTTCCACTAAAACTGTAATTTTTGACAAAATAAAGTAAATTTGAAAATTTTCAACTTCAAAATATTGTTGTATATTTCTTTCACTTTTCATCTACGTCAAATTTCTCTGGTGCAGCATACCTCCTTGCAGTTGATCAGGCACCGAAATTCTTAAATCAACAGAAATTATGAATACCTTCTCAGAGGCCGAGATTGGATAGAGCTTCGATTCTTCCCAATGTAGCAATTTAACAGTACCTTTGCGTGCATGTACGTTTACTCTCTTAGAAAAAGGTCGTATTGCTCATGAATACCTCCATCTAAACCATTTAGTAGTACTGCAGTCATAATTCCTTTTCAAAAAAACACTTACAACACATTGCCAATTTTCCCGAACTTCCTCCACTTTCCTTCAATCGTAATGTGTTATAATAGATCCACTATCTATCTCCACTGACTAAATTACGGAAGCCGATAGGTGCCAGGGTATAGAATTAATATTTATTTAACTGGCGGCCGCCACTTAATTTATGTGGCGGCCGCCACTTAATTTAACTGGCGGCCGCCACTTATTATCTGACGGTCGCCACTTATTAACTGGCGGCCGCCATATAAATTAACTGGCGGCCGCCACTTATTATCTGGCGGCCGCCATATAAATTAACTGGCGGCCGCCAGTTATTTTATCTGGCGGCCGCCACTTAATTCATATATGGCGGCTGCCAATTGCAAAAACAATGTAATTCGTATCGCTGAGTGATTATTTTGGAAAGATTTAGAATAGTACGCAAACACGCAGCATCGTTTTTCAAAGTGTATAGGGACAGTCGGAGGAGAAATTGTCTTCTACAATTGTTGACAAGCAAAAAAGGAACCTAAAATGTCTCTTTTATCCAAACTTCGTACTCCTAAATTGGAGGGAGGGGGCTCCGTTCATTCTTCAATTGATCAGTTCATTCATTATTACATCTTTACCATTCATTACTACCACCAAAAGAGTGAGGTGGGGGCCAATCCGCCAATTAATCTTATTTCACATGTGAAAATAATTATAGTTTGCATGTGAAAATAATAGAAATTGAACGTTGTCAAAAAAAATGGATGGTCAGCCTCTTGGTTCTACGTATTTAACAGTACAATCGAAAAACAATAATTTAATGCTCTTAATTGTTTTTATATATATATATATATATATATATATATATATCACATACATATTACTAAGCATTGGGAGGGATTGCACCCCTTTCATTTTGAGAGAGAGATAGAGAAAGAGAGATGAATTGAATAACTGGCGACAGCCATATAAATGATTTAATTTGAGTCTCGGCCGCCATATAAATTAACTGGCGGCCGCCACTTAATTTATCTGGCGGCCGCCACTTAATTTATGTGGCAGCCGCCACTTAATTTAACTGGCGGCCGCCAGTTAATTATATGGCGGCCGCCAGTTAATTTAACTGGCGGCCGCCATATAAATTAACTGGCAGCCGCCATATAATTAACTGGCGGCAGCCACATAAATTAACTGGCGGCCGCCAGATAATAAGTGGCGGCCGCCAGATAATAAGTGGCGGCCGCCAGTTAAATTAAGTGGCGGCCGCCACATAAATTAAGTGGCGGCCGCCAGATAAATTAAGTGGCGGCCGCCAGTTAATTTATATGGCGGCCGCCAGATAATAAGTGGCGGCCGCCAGTTAAATAAATATTAATTCTATACCCTGGCACCTATCGGCTTCCGTACCCATCGGCTTCTGTAGTTTAGACATAAAAAATGAGGATATTGTTTACTACATTGTACAATGGGATAGAAGTTATTCCATTTAAAACATTTACATGAATATAGAATTCGTCATTATTGAACCATGTATATTTCAATACTGATTAAAATTGAATTTATTTCACAGAAGTATTCTGATCTACCAATCCCAATTTTATTTTCAGTTAATATAGGAAACCATAAAATTTTGGAACTCTCTAGAAAAAGAAGTTATGAAAATAAAGCGTCACTTGGGCAACTCTTGTATACAAATTAGTGATGCTAAAAACGACTCATTTCTGATACAAAAATATGTGCCTGATTTGAAGATTATTTTTTCAGAATGTCACAAGTGTTAGATTAAATTTCTGATGTTTGGTAGCGGAGACAAAAAGAAAAAAAAGAATTCACAGTACCATTTATTTCCTCTACCGTATGTGGATATTTGCTAAGCGAGGTTTACTCGAGTCATTATAACGACCGACCGCTATGAAATGATACAAATTCTTTATACATTAAAAATAATCACAATTTATACATCGATCTCCAGGCACGTACATGTAGCTCCCCTACACTTTTGCCCCCCCCCCCCCCTTCCACCCAAATTTATGAAAATGCAACGTATTTATCTCTTAATTATCACATACAAAGTGATTGTGGGGGGTTACATGCAAAGATCGATCTATTAGCTGGTCACTTTTTATTGTAGTGAAAATGAAAGGTTGAACCAATGAATTTACGATTTTTGGGGTTTGAGCAGAACTGCTTTTCTTGATAACAAAGAATTTTTATACAGATATGATGACAATTTTTATTTTTTTTCCGTTTGAAAAACGACATAAAGTGTTCAGACTAACTATATCTGATAATAACGTGCAATTATTTCATGAAAAGTTACCCAAGTTAACGCAAAGACTTGATTTCGTTGGACATACTAAATATGAAAACATTGATGGAATCGGAGACGAAAGAATGGTTCTGTTGTGAAGGTTAGTTTTCATGTCACAATTTTTTAATATCAAACAACAATATATTTGTTTCAATTTTCCTCCAATTCATTGAATTGTTGATTGATTTGACCCAATTCCACCTAAATAGCATTTCCGAAAATGTCCTATTAATAAATATGAGACGACCTCATGTAGAGCGTCTTCATAGCTGACTTAAGCAACAACATGTCATGTGGCACTGCTGACAAAGCCGTTCATCTTCAGAAATTTCTAGTTGTGTTGTCTGTGTAAAGTCAATTCGAGGAGATATTCCAAAATGGCGGTCAAAAGGTCCCTAAACTTTAAACATTATCAAAGTCACTTCTTTGCTTAGGATTACATTTCAAAGATTCCTTGAAAGTTTAGTATCATTAGAAAATATTTACCTACCTATCCAAATTTGAAATGCTGGGTGGGGAGAGGACAAACAAACAATCTTCTGAAGAGACCACTATGCTCTCAACCAATGGTATATACATGTATGTGTTTTGAATAATCTTTAAGGAGCAACGTATACAGTCTGGGGTAAAAGAAGCTGTCCAGCTAAGAACGGCACTGATATGATCTATAGTGGTAAGTGTTGTATCAATTATTTTCGATTTAATGTCGTGATAATACTCTATTTTCACTCCTAATAACGGTATTGTTATTAGACTTCATATCACGTGGGGTTTTTTCTTTATCCATTAGAAGGTTGGGCGGAAACGGAAATTATCAATGCATGTTAAAATTTATTACATATTCTTTTATATGTTGACGTGTTAATCGTAAACCTCATGCCTATTTGAAGGTTATTTCATGAAGCGAACATTAGTGTTGGTTTTTGTAAGGATGTGTATGTTACCAAAGCTATACATGTACGTACTGGAAATTATCAAACGAATCATTACTCTGATAATCCTGTCATGAAAGGTGAAGATAACGAACAGTGATCAATCAGGCTTTAGTGTGTGATAGAAAGGTGGCTGTAAAGGTTCCATGAACGTCTTTATCAATCTCCTATAAGCAATACAAAATAGAGAGTTGGGCAAACTCGGACCACTGGATATACGAAGAAGCGTTGGTCTGGATCCATATTTCAGAACTTCGGGATGTGAAATGTAGTGTACAGGTCCGTCATCCGAATCAATTTCTGTGTTTGTCAGTTTCCTGATTGAATTTAGTTTTTATTCAAAATTTCTCTACGTTTTCTTTTGTTAATAAATAATCCGTATATTACACACGAAATATTCCCATAGCGGGTAGTTTTAGGGAATTTAGGGATATGTTAAACCACGTCTGAACAATATTGAAGAAAAAATCAATTCAAGTCAAATGCACTGTAATTATTGAATACTAAACGGTGGTTTCAATACCAAAGTTAAAGCCTATTCATTGCTCAGAGTTTGAAAATTGGGATCATTGCACCACCATTAGACCATGGGCCAGTAACACATTACCTCCCCCCCTCTAGGGATTTTTCTACACTATGATTTTTTGAAAGTGTGTATAAAATAAAGGTAAATGAAGGTTGTTTGATAAATTTATGTTGGGGCGTTTTCAAGATATGGCCATTTGAATTTATAAATTTTTTGGCAAATTCAACATTGCTGTTACGGTGTTCCATACCGAATTAAAGACGACACATTGTAAACACAAACAACGGGATAGGGACTTCCCAGAGAGGACATTTGTGAGAAATACGTATAAAAAATAGAACACAGTGTATTATGGAAAGTGGTACATATTTTTAAATGTCTACAAATTCATGTCTTACGAACTAATACAGTGTATACTACATTCTCAAAATAACTTGTACCAATTAACATGTTCAATACTAAATAAACAGTATGAAAAACGGTTCATTCCTAGATATTATAATCCACAGACCTTATCTTTATATGATATATATGCAATCTTGAGTTAGTAAACATAACTTTCAACATAAAAATCGTTGTCTACATTTCCAAGTCTCACACGATATATCTAATGTATGGAAGCCCGTAAATGTATATAATCAATAAAAAGGAAGCACATGGATTACTTTTGAGTATATAATGCAAAAATGGGGGAAACCCTGATAAATAATGGCTCGACTATTGAGAATATGACATATTACAAACAATAAACTAATTTATGAATAATTTAGATTAATGAATTGTATTAATCTACAATTGTAAAATAGATAACTATATTGTCATGCGTAATATTGAACACCTTTTCAATTTTCAGCTTACTTATAAAGATGTCACATAAGACAGTGTCCCAAGAATAATAAAGGCATAGAATGTTTACTAGCTTTAAATGATGCCTTGCATGGTTTCTATCGCTGGTGTTATAATAATTTACAAATATTAATTAGTTACTAGAAGTAAAACTTGAGCATTGACGAAGTTGCGCCGAGTCAAGTGAACTGTAAGACTAAGAGACGTTCACTCAACCTGTGTTCACTATCGACACTTTTCCCCGCCCATAAATGTCTGTTCTGGAATGAAGAAACTCGAGTGCAAGGAAAAATCACAAACTTGTTTTAAGTGTGTGACAAAAACAGTAGAATCCATTTTAAAAAACTCTGCATACAATAAAAGTGACTATAACACAATAAATTAGTTGGTTGATTGTATATTGTTTAACGTACTGCTCGAGAATTTTTCACTCATATGGAAGCGGTCATGGAGCAGGGAGGGATCCTTATCATGCCACACCTGCTGTGAAACGAGACCTCGGTTTTTGCGATCTCATCCAAAGGACCGCCCCATTTAGTTACCTATCACGATAAGCAAAGGGGTACTGAGGACCTATTATAACCTGGATTCCCACGGGACAATGGTTTTCTTGCCCCATTATTCGCCTCTTACGAAAAGCAAAAGGTACCGAGGACCTATCCCTTCTAACCCAGATACCCACGGGACAACTCTAAGTAAAGTTCAGTATATTGATTTGGTTGCTATAGGGGGGAATGTTTTATCCAACCTGTAGAAAAACGTACATTAAGTCCGATGATCTAAACAAGTCAGAACCTAAAATTGATATAATTCTTGAGCAACATGGAAAGGCATTTGACTTTCTCCGAATATATGGAGATAAATATCGTGTAGAATTATGTGGTTGAAAGTATGACAAAGCTCAGAGAGAGATACTTGTCATTTATCCCGATTCATATAACAGTGAATACAAAACTTGAAACCTAAATAAAAAACACAAAGAAAATTTGGTAGCAAATTTGAATTTGGGAAAACTCCAAAGGCGAACTTGTACAATCTGCATGTGTTGGTACTGAATTGAGTCTGCATTTGTGTTAGCCCTTTCAAGTCAAAGAATCTGCTATGATTATCAAAAGGCAGATTTCTGACTGCCACAAAATTGCCATCTCCTTCATCTCTGAATACATGTGTATATAATATCTCATTGCATGTCTCTCTCAAGTCGTATCAGACAACCCATCTTATTTTCAATGGCAAAAAGGTTTCCCAAATCGTACTCTCAGAACATATGTGTCTCAGCTATGGATGGCAAATGGATGTTACCTAAGCACCTCACGTTTAAAATGACTATGCACCATCTGACGAGAAGTACTAAGTTAATTACACTATCAAACATGTTATGTCACTGCAGATTGATTGATTGTATCTTGCTTAACGTCCCTCTCAAGAATTTTTCACTCATATGGAGACGTCACCAAGACCGGTGAAGGGTTTCAAATTTAGGCCTTTACTCGGCGCTTACGGCCATTGAGCAGTGAGGGTTCTTTAGCGTGCCACACTTACTGCAACACGGGACATCCGTTTTTAAGGTCATCTCCGAGGACTCGTGACATTCACACCTGATGCCGAGCGTTTGGCGATGGAACTGTCACTACCTGTTTTAACAACTTAGGTTTGTCGCGGCCGGTTGTAGAAGTAATTCACAGACTCAAGAGTTTGAAACTAATATTTGCAATGCGATTACAAATTCTGGATTAATATTGCATGCAAGAATATCTCTCACTAATAACTCAGTAATTCATACACCTCGCCTTAATGTCAAACAACTTGATATATAAACAAGGGGTTAAGTTCTTTAATGCAAAATACATTTTTGCAAATGTCCATATTGTGTTTGTAAGATTCTCGAAGTTTTTCCATTTTTTAACAATACTTTAATTACAAATTTCATGAGTTGCCCCAAAACTTGAAAAGGTCCCCTTGCATTAATGTCAAACAATCTTTTTCACAATTCAAGGTTACATACTTTCAAAAAATAATTGTTTTCAAAGGTTCATATTATTTATAAATGATCTGAAGAACTTTTCCATTTTCGGCGATTTTTAAAGAAAAAAATCATGTTTTAGCCCCAGAAGTCGTAAACGTCCCCAATTATTTATGCCAAACATCTTGTCAATGAAAGGGTTACATAAGTTTACATAATACTTGTTTGTAAATGTCAATGACATCTATATCGGATGTAAAGAGTTTTTTCCAGTTTTCGGCTATTATTTTTACAAATTTTTGGTTTTTGCCCCCAAAATCTAAAAGGTCTCAATGGTAACAATCTGATTCATAGTTAAAGGGTTACAGACTTTCAGAAAATAATTGTTTTCAAATGTCCATGTCATCTCTATAGGATCTGAAGGAGTTTTCTATTTTTCGTCGATTTTTAAATAAAAAGTCATGTTTTGGCCCTAAAACTCGTAAATGCCTCACATATTTATGTCAACCAACTTTATATATAAACAAAGGGTTATATTCGTTCAAAAAATACTTGTTTGCAAATGTCAATGACATCTATATCGGATCTGAAGAGTTTTTCCAGTTTTTGGCTATCATTTTTACAAATTTCATGTTTTTTGCCCCAAAACTCGTAAACGCCCCCACGTAGAAATATCAAACAACCTGATTTATAATCTAAGGACTATGAATTTTCAAAAAATACTCGTTTGCAAATGTCAATGACATCTATATCGGATCTGAAGAGTTTTTCCAGTTTTTGGCTATCATTTTTACAAATTTCATGTTTTTTGCCCCAAAACTCGTAAACGCCCCCACGTAGAAATGTCAAACAATCTGATTTATAATCTAGGGACTATGTACTTTCAAAAAATACTTGTTTGCAAAAATCCCTAGGGGGGTCCCCCATTACCTTTACTAGCCCATGGTCTACATCATTCAACATTGATGCACATGAAAGGTGAAGATAACGAACAGTGATCAATCTCATAAAATAGACAGTTGGGCGAACAGGGACCCCTGGGCACACCAGAGGTGGGATCAGGTGTCTAGGAGGAGTAAGCATCCCCTGTCGACCGGTCACACCCGTCGTGAGCCCTATATCCTGATAAGGTAAACAGTTATCCGTAGTCAAAATCAGTGTGCCAAGAACGGCCTAACAATCGGTATGAAACACATCAGACAGCATTTGACCCAATGATAGGTTGTATTGACGAACTAGATCGTTATAACGACCATAGAATTTGCGAAATGTCAGGCTTTAGTGTGTTATAGAAAGGTGGCTGTAAAGGTTCCATGAACGTCTTTATCAATTGGCTCCATCTAGGTGCAAATCCGTTTGGACTTGAAGGATCGAACCGTTTGCTTGGCTTGAATAATTGTATCAGTCCCATTGAAACATACAATTTTGAATTATTGTCGTAGATGTACTACGATCTGCATTGCGGATTTTGATTTCTTTGACAGGAATTGTCGGTGGAGGCAGATATACCGCACCAGGAAACGGTGGCAATACGCTCTGTCTTCCTCACAATCCAGATCCCACTCCGGCAGATTTTCCTACTCATTACGAATCAGACAACCCAAGTCTCACTGGTAACTTGTATGGGGCCGAGTATCAATACACATACAGGAATATTGCAGTAGACGATGATGTTCCCTGCGCAGTTTGCTTCGCTACGCATTCGTCGTCCATCATCATGATACCTGCAAAAACCACCTGTCCCGTGGGATGGACAACCGAGTATTTTGGAGTCTTGACAGCTAATTGTGAACATAGTAGTTATGTACAGCATGAGTATCTGTGCGTTGACGAAGATGCCGAATACCTCCAGGAAGGAACTCGTCAACAGGACTACAATGGACGACTATTCTACCCTGTTAAAGCAAAGTGTGGATCTCTTCCATGCCCGCCATATCAGCAGGCACAACTCATTTCTTGTGTAGTTTGCTCCAAGTAGATTTCAATAAAAGCATATTGATGCCATCCATAGTATCTGACAAAATGTTGATGTTTGTGTAGGTCAAAATTTCAAATTAGGAAACACCATATTTGGTATTCGAGCTACCAAAGCCTAACGGGCTCATTTTTCGTAGGAAGAAAAAAATGCATTATAACGCAAAATATTCGCATGACTACGTGAAACTCCCTCGAGATAACACAAAACTTTTATTAACAAAGAGTTCGAATACATAACTACGCGGGTATGCTAAGGCAGATCACACTTCATTTACACACACACACACACACATATATATATATAGATATACACTGGCATGGGGTCCAACGTTCTAAAGCTAATATAATCCTTAATATCTCTTTAACGTTAATCTTATTTCTTATTAAAAACTCACTGTCCCATTAAAGAACCCATATAAGCTACCCACCCATTCTAGGTCCCGTCGAAATTCGGTGGTTAAGCAGATTTTGTCCTTCTTGCGGGTATTTTTTTGGAGGGAGGGGGTGTTGTTTTTTCATTTATCTAATTAATTTACAACTTTAACTTCAGAAAATACAATTCGGTTACCAGAGAAGTTTTCCTTTGCAGTCGGAGAAAGTCTCGCGAAACTGTTTATTTTAACATGATAAAGCGAGATTAAGCAAGATACATGCAACTACATAGTCATAAACACATTCATGTGTCGAAATTCATTGCATCGCCGATGTGTGCATCGCTGACAAGATTTAGTTACATATGTACTCAATTCATCAGTACAAGTGTGAAGTATCGAAAATCACTGTCCACGACGACATATATCAATACTTTTCAAAACAGTAACCTGTCGGCCATTTCCAAAATACAACTTTTTATGTTACAGTAATGGTCGAGTAGTTACGATGACAGTCAGTAAATGCAATCAAATGTATCATTAAGCATTATTAGTAAATCCTGATAATAATGAATTACATCCATGTTGACATGTCTTTTTCAGTCTCTACGATGTTTACATTTCTGAACCTCGTTGTAGAAATCGTTTGGTCTATAGCTTACCAAGCGTTCTATATCTGAGCTTGTCTATAACTTAACAAGCGTTCTATATCTGAGCTTGTCAATAACTTACCAAGCGTTCTATATCTGAGCTTGTCTATAACTTACAATGAGTTCTATATCTGAGCTTGTCTATAACTTACCAAGCGTTCTATATCTGAGCTTGTCTATAACTTACAATGCGTTCTATATCTGAGCTTGTCTATAACTTACCAAGCGTTCTATATCTGAGCTTGTCTATAACTTACCAAGCGTTCTATATCTGAGCTTGTCTATAACTTACCAAGCGTTCTATATCTGAGCTCAACACTCATAAGATTTGGTCTTGTCCTTAATTTTAGAATAAATTTTAGAATAATTTTCCTTCTTCATCTCTTTAGCTACAGTTTCTACAAAATGCATACCTGGCAATCTGATTTAAATACAGATTTCTCAGATAGGGGGCAGCTACCGATAGTGTCTGAGAGCAGACGGCAGAACTGGTGACGAGAAGACGGAGAGTGGAAGCAGATACAGTGAGCGTTCGGCAGAATTAAGTACTTTTAGTTTTAGTAAATGGCGAATTTACTGCTACATTGTTTTTTTTATCTATTTATCTATCTTTTCATGATAATTGTAGTAATAAAATTTATGTAACACCTTGTATAAAACAAATTATTCAAAGGTGTTTTACAACGGTAAGAAGAGGATTAAAGCTCAATTAAATGAAATTAAATGACATTATGACATGAGATTATATATCTGTAAAATTATCAAAATAATACACTATAAATCAGATAATCAACAGCTAAAGTTTTTTTTAATGTCGAGCATGGCGCAAAGTACTAGAAATCAACGAAATAAAATACATCAAAAACACACAATGCTTTTTGCCTTAAAGGCAAATCCAACTCGTCTCGCACACGCTCAACATAGGGGACGATGATCTTCTCGATGTATCTATGCATTGTTTCTACATTGCTCCAATGGTTTTCACTGTGAAATATATCGCAGTCTTTAGGAAAGTTGTATGAGGGGTGACATTTATCGGTGAGGCCCTGGTACAAAAGTTGGGTAGGGAGCAATACACCAGACTTCGTTGCCGCTAATACCGCAGTTATTTGACGTTTGTCGTCGACACCTTTAATTGGGACCTGCTTAGCACCTAAGGATAATTGAGAAAATAATTAATCTTTTTCATTTATTAAATTGTTCAAAATAGGTAATTTAAATGTGTTTTCACGGCAATGTATTTTGTACGTGTTGATGCATGCTTACCAGTACCGTGCATTGTCCACTCCCCGCATGGTACAAGATTAACGCCAGTTTCGTCTCAGTTGATTATCAATTCATCCGGTTAAATTGCTGAACATTGTCTCTGATTCGTTTGTTGAAAGTGGATTTGATGTCCTCAAAATCATCCGGAAAATGTTTAACACCGTTAGTTCCCTTTCGTTTAGAAAACCCCATGCGTTTAGCCCAGTCTTTTGTGATATCAATCGGACCACCATTTTCTTTCAGAAGTGTTTTATCTTTAAATAAAATTACTCCCCTGCCGCCGGCCATCACAATCTGTGAATTAACGACACCCCCAGCCACCCGTAATTTGCGAACGTAAAACTTCACCAGATCATCGTAAGCTCCAAGTTTTAAAGGACGGCCACGGGGAGAGTGTGGAAATTTTAAGTCTTTCGACATAGTTGGGCTGTTAAAGTAGAGTTTCCGAATACTTCGAATTGTACTCTCGTTTACATTTCGCCCAAGAGTTTTACTGAAATGGCGGGCGGTTTTTGTGGGTCCATTTTCAACACAGTATTTTGCCATTTTGCTCTGCGTTTCTGGCGAGTAACTGCCGTATTCTCCGCGTTTTCGTTTTCTTGTAGGAGTATCATCATCTTTTTCAATTTCCTTGTTACATGAAGTTGTAATCTGCGCCTCTGCTTCGTCTTCAATTTGTATTGGATTTGAAAAAAGTGGGGAATTTGGGGGGTTTTATCCCAAGCTTTCCGTTTTTCACCCAGTTTAAAATGGACATGTTAACTTTCCTATGGCTACCTTAAAAATGAACTCATGAAATAACCACACAAAACGTACTTTCTTGTGAATTTTACTCAGCAGTTGATACTACTAGTCGCAGCCTGAGGGTCATTTCAGTGACACAGTGGACTTATCACCGAGACTGAGCGCGCGAAATTTAAAAAGTAGATAATCCTATAGCGTGAAAATAAAACCATCGCGATTGGCACCCTTGTAACAAATCGTGAAATATTAACAACGTGGAATTAAACCAACTTACAGTATTATGGAGATTTAGAAATTTGGATTAAAAACGGTCAGTTTGGTTAATTCTTTTTTTTGGGGGGGGGTAATAATTATTATTAGTGACAATAAAGGAATACACAACAAGGTGGAATCAACCTAAAAATCAAAAGCACAATTATTAAATACAAAAATAACGAAACACTAGCAAAAAAAATCACAATACTCAAAAAGATGACATTCCACCAACATGGTATAGAAAAAAAGTATACACATTCATCATTTTAAAAATAATTGCCCGTGTCGTTTTTTGATCAGATGGGCTTATTTTTGTGATGTTTTACATTTTCGGGATCTTTGTACAAAAGGGAATACTAGTGGTATAAAAACTACACGAGGCAAACTTATGGAGTAAAAAGCTGGTAGAATTTTTTAAAAGAGTGTTATCAATAAGATTATACTAATTGGTAGAAAATTTTTAATTTAAAAGCATACAGAATTACTACCCATCGGGCTTTGTTTCCATGGTAACAGATTAAAAAGAATTATTTCATTTATGCGATTTGTCACTTCCTGTTATAATTGTACAAGTTTTGAATGCATTGAGCATGTTCATGAACAAAATACAATTCCAGCCCAAACATGATAAATGGTATTTATATTTATTGTAGTATTGTAGTATCACATTTATTAGAAATTAAAGATGTGGGGGTTTTTTTGTTTGCTTGTTTTTTGTTTTTGTTTTTGTTCTTTTCTTTTTTCTTTTTTCTTTTTTTTTTTTTTTTTTTTTTTTTTTTTTTGGTTGTAAATTCAATACAATACAATATCTTCAATATCCCGGCGGGTTTTGCACGGTCCCGTTTCGTCATAGATTCCATGTTACATTAGCCCGAACGTGTCTTATATACTACATCTTTGAAATAAATTCCCCCTTCTTGTTCAATTGTTTGATGTTTGCTTACATAGTTGAACATACAATTGTAACCTTCGCGACAATATAAACCCCTGTCAGTGGTAGTTAACGTAAAGTTAGTAAAAATGACACTTAACGAATCTGTTTTATGTCGACAAGATCCATCCCGTCCTGGGGTATATCAAGAGTTATCTCCCTGTTGTTGCAAACCTTACCTTAAACAGATAAAACGTGTCCGCATAAAAACGGATACTAAGAGAAATATGTCATTATTTTACAACAATGTACTTATCTGTCAAGAAGTCAATATCCCTGTACTTTGATCATTCAAGATTGTGTCGTAAGTGATGGCGCTGAAACGGAAAGGGATGTAACCTCAAAAGTGAATGAAGAGGTCAACTCTACTACATGTATTGGTATTCAAAGAAACGTTATTGAACAGTGCGGCTGCTTACTGCGATTTGTTTTTAAGCAATATTAGCTGTCATTTTGGTGTCGAAAAGTTTTGTTGTAAAATTGAGATTTACTATTTGAATGATAGAAAAAAAGTTTTATAAACTTTTGATATTGATATTGGTGTTAGAAAACCTATCCAGAGTCTCAGAATGAAGCAAAATTACATCATTGTCTTCCCGTACAATAATTGATTTCTACATAATGATATATATTCAATAGAACCGAAATCTTTATTTTGATAAAATCTTAAACTTGGTTTTAATTTTATCAATTACTATGTTGCATACAAAACTATCATAGTAGCATATTTTTACAACAAAATAAAATTTTCAGTTTTAGAGCTGATATAACTCCAGAATATCAGACATATGCTCAAAAATTATAATCAAGATTGAGTGATAACGTGCAATTACATCATCCTTGAAATTCAAATTAGGTGATTTTTTTAGAAATCGTCATGATTAGAGAAAAATAAAATTCTGTAGCAGTATAGCTTCACAGTTCATCTGAGACGAAGACCAAAGTAAAGCTCTGTCGTAAGGCGAAAGTACTGGCAGGAACTGATCGTTGAGTATTATGTGATCATTTTGCATTTTATTCTTTTAAATTATTTAACAACATATATATTGTAATAAAATTCTAAAATGATATCATGACCTACTTTTTGAGGGATAGAAGTATGATCATAGTGTGCAAGGCATTGTTGTGAAGGCGTAAATCTATATTTACATTTCCGATGTTTTTGCATTTGATATCTGTATAAATTGTATTGATAGCCATTTCCTCATAAAACTTTGCTGAAAACAATGTGTATGAATAACAATGCGTATGAATAACAATGCGTATGAATAACAATGCGTATGAATCTCGATAAATGTAGTACGCCTACACATACTATGTTAACGGCTGGGGATTTCGATAGAAATAAAAATAGATGTTAAACATGAGATGTAAATTTCATTTTTGGAAATACATGAGGGTGTGAACTCCGACGATTCACGCAGACATATTTTCACGAAATGCTTCATCAAATATGTCTACATGAAGCGCTGCAGTTCATTCTTCGTGTATTTTCAAAAGTGGAATTCATTTCTTAAATAATTCTAAAATGAAACCACTGATAAATACTACGCCACACCTTATTGCAATCGCCGTGAAGGTTGATAATGACACGTATTTCTCGATAAAAAGTACCGACCTATCAACTTCACGCAAAACAAGCTACATTGACAGAATATAAGGAAAATGTCTGTAAAAAAAAATGGAAGCCAGGAATTTCTGTACAATCAGTCTAACGTAGACATGTTATCATTAGATACAACGCATTGTACACGGTTCTTAAATAAAGGGAAGATGAGACTTTCATTATTGTACCATTATACCCATACATCTTACAAACGTTTCAAATTATTTAATGGAATAAGTAACATTATCATTATACAAGAAACCTGCAACATGTAATGTATTACGAATTTCTTAAAAACTGTCAAAATTGGTGCAACACTCGGAAAAACAAGATATGTGAATAAGATTTTTTCAAAGCTACAGAATTTTAATTAATTAATTTATTACAATCAATATATGTATTTCATTCATATTCTTTTGTTTATTTGTCATCTATTTGTATCCATTTTTTATCTTTGTTTGAATGTAGATCTACTAAATTTTAACGCATCATGCAAGACAAGCTTTATTAATCAAAATTAACAGATTAAGAGATGGAAAATGTTAAGGTTGGTAATGTCCTGTTAGTCATGTGAAAATTGGGCTACCGGCGAGAATGGACAATTAGCCTCAGATTTTTATCATGATAAATGTTTAGCAGTACCTACAACGACTTCTAGTGGTACTTTTTAACACTTAATCTTCACAAAACAACATGTCATTCGATCTTGACAGATATGGCTAATTTTTCCTGACGCCTGTGGGGTTTTGACAATTAATGAAGCGCAAAACGAGAGTTTTCAGTCTACCAAAAAGTCAGAAAACAAAAGTTTCGATAAAGGTTTTTTTCTCGGTCGAAGAAAGCATGATGCGTCAAATTTATACGTAAATTATTTAACTATCACAACGTTTAATAATGGATCCGGAAGTAAGGAAAACGTTAATGGAGCTAAACCGGCCAAGAGGAAAATTCCGTACTCAGGTTCTTAAGAAATCTCAGGAGAAAGTAAGAAAAAACATTAAAACTACGTTCAAATTTTCTGGTGTGTTGAAAAAGATTCGGGAAAACATCCCAAAATGCTCGTGTACAAGCCAACTTTCCCGCGCGTTTTTTACGGAACTTTTTCCATTTTGGGGAATTATGAAAAAATACAGCATACGAAAATATCTACTGGCAGATTTTGTAGCAGGACTAACTGTCGGAATTATCCATATTCCTCAAGGTAAGAACTTTAAGAAACGTGAATTATCTATTCAAAATCTAATCAATACCGATATTGTTTAGACATATGGTCGGCATGCTTTCAGGTTGAGTAATTATTTGTAATTAATAAGATGCTGGTCCCACGAATTGCAAATTCTTGGCGAATCCATGAGAATACTTCTGAATATACAACGTACCCACATATACACACAAACTAATTCATACAAATCAGGGACGGATCCAGGAATTGCGGTTACGGGAGGCGCCACTTTATGAGGCTGGGGGCCCAGGGGACGAAGCCCCCGGAAGCTCGTGGATTTTACAGTTTTTATAGGGCTTGAAACATGTCTCCTATTTAAGTCATTTGCACTATTTTCTATCATTTTTAATATGGTGAAATTAGTAAAATGACGCTAATTTTAAGGGTTTTGGGGGGGGGGGGGGAAATAAATTCTCCCAATAAAGAAATTCATGAAATCAAACGATTTTGTCATTTATTTCTCTGGGAGTGGAAGAAATTATTGCTTCTTTATTTATCGTTTAATACATTTTTCTACACAAGATACCACGATTTACCTTAAATTTTCAAATTTAAGGGGGGCGCCGGCTGCGCCCCCCCCCCCCCCCTTAAATCCGCCACTGCAAATGCTTATGTTTCATTCATAAAAGAGATACTTCTCTTGCATATAGAATTACCTGCCCTTAGATAATGAATAATGTTAAGAAAATCATGAATATGCAAAAATTTTAATGAACACCGTCTGTTCTGGATAGCCTTGATTTTCTTCTTAAAATTGTGTACATGTACTAAACAATTTTTGTTTCAAATCTCATTGTATAAATTTCGTTAGACATTAAGTTCATCTGAGAGTAAAATCGGCAACCACAGTATAGACCTACTCAGTCATTCTCCTGAAAAGCGAAAAATCGGTCATTTTGTGGTCGAGTCGTTTCACCTCATTAGTGATCGCGGTGTGTCACCACCAACATCAATAATAATCTACACAAAGTAAACGAAAAATACTAGGCGTCCCCATATTTTCCCCTTTCTCTAACTGTACAATGAATTATTTCAAATACTAAATAAAAGTATTTCGGGCACCTTGATATAAGGTACTGTACATACGTGTACTTTGTTGATGTAAAAGTATACTCAGTATATGAAAGACTTACTTGTACTGATCGTAAGTATCATAAAATTTGAAGGACCAATTTAATTTAGTTTATTCACTCTACACATGAATATAACGAGACACAGCTAAACAAACTAATAAAATAAGATTGCGCATGTACAGATACGAAGAAGCAATTGTAGTTAAAACTTTATAAATTTAATGAAAGAAACGATGTGCATTCTAAAAAACATATATGATTCATGAAGGACAGGTTACTTTGTGTGTCTTAAGAAAAAATACATACAACTTTTCAGTGATTTCACATGAGAATAGAGCATAAAGGCAGAATATCCCATTACAATATTTTTCGTCGCATTCAATGGAATCCACCAGATACAGTTTCTTTACCCCCCCCCCCCCACACACACACACACCCACACACACACACACACACACACACACACACACTTTCAATGGAGGACGGTGGCTCGGAGCTCTGAATTTACATGTTTTCCTCCGAAGATTTGATTGTAAGATGCATACTTTTCACATTCCAAGTTTGATTCTATCATACACAAGTGAACTTTAGAGAAACAATCTACGTGTAATTTGCTATTTTCTGTACATAAACTGGCCTTTTAATCTTTGTGATTTTTTTTTTCCATATTAGTAGCAATCCATTTAACACTAATAGAGAATGAACATTAGTAAATTGTCAACTTTATGTCAGCTTTAATCAACTTGATATTCTTTAATGGATTAAAATAACCTATATCAGTACATAGCATAACGAAGAACGCTGTCGATATTTTGATGGCGTTTTGTTTTGTCGTCTAAATCCCTAGTGTTCACCGTATCACAGAATTCTAAAACCAATACACACAGCTTGCATGGAACTTTGAATTTTATGTTCCCTCCATGAAATGGTCAGGGTATATAGTGTTTTCCCTCTCCGTCCGTCGTTCTGTCATCCCGTCATAATTGGTTTGCCGGGTGTTTTGTCTCTGACGTTGATGACCCATAGATCAAGCTGTCGGATGTTTTGTCTCTTTACATTGATGACTTATAGATCAAACTGGAGTTTCACGTCGATTAACCAAAGTTATTGCTCTTGGACTTTAGATTTGTACTTATTAACTAAATTCTAATATTCCGGACTTTTTTTGTACTGTGCTTGTAGATAACGAGCAGATTATTTTATGCTTCTTCATATTAATGGCTTACAGTACAGATCAGGTGCTGTTTCTCATTCTATTAAGTTCAAGTTCCATGTCCACTTTTATACTTTAAAAAGATTTAGTTATTCGCCGTTTTCTTGACTTTTTTCTAATGTTTTCTTTTTTAGGGGGGAGGGGGTTAATGCAGATTTTGATTATATATGTTTAGAAGTGATTTAGTGTGTACTTTCATAATAACTTAGAGATCAAGTTCCACTTTCTTGTATATTGACGATCTTTGGTCTAGAGGTAGAGCGTTCGCCCCGCATGCGGAAGGTTGGAGTTCGAATCCCGGCCGCGAGAGACCTAAGGCATTAAAACAGGTAGTGACAGTTCCATCGCCAAACGCTCGACATCAGGTGTGAATGTCACGGGTCCTTGGAGATCACCTTAAAAACGGATGCCCCGTGTCACAGTAGGTGTGGCACGCTAAAGAACCCTCACTGCTCAATGGCCGTAAGCTCCGATCATAGGCCTAAATTTGAATCCCTTCACCAGTCTTGGTAACGTCTCCATATGAGTGAAAAATTCTCGAGAGGGGCGTTAAAGAAGATACTATCAATCAATCATTGTATATTGGCATACTTTCACCAGAGTTATCATCCTTACGCTCATGTTTCAAAGAAAAGATCAGCCATTATGACGATGTGGTATACATCCTTAAGAACTAATATAATTCTATTCTCTTCACAAATGATTAACAAAAACAGTCACCAATACAGTGGACAGTATAAGAGGGAACTTATACTGCCTTGCTATATAGAGAGCTAGCTTTTCTAATGATGCGATAGTCTCTCTCTCTCTCTCTCTCTCTCTCTCTCTCTCTCTCTCTCTCTCTTGATCACGCAAGTTAAGCAACGGCTAGGCATGATCAGCACTTGGCTGGGGACCGCTACACGTTACAGTATTTTATTTTTGTTTAATTTTATTTTCATATCCTTGACTTTCAAATATCAGAGGGGCATTTATATCATACTGACATTTTTAATTATTTATATAACAAGCTAATTAGATAGTGCATTTTAAATATATATATTTTTAATGACTTGCGATGTCTAGGGTTAAAATCTTCAGAGTGGTATTTTTATCTGTTTCGATGCTCAGCCATGCATAGAATCCACACAAAACCACGTATAATAATCATACACCATTACATTAAAAAAAAGATTCTTATATCGCCAATTAAGAAAATCTTGTTTTAAACTGGATGAATTCATACCCCTTGTGTAATTTTCTTCTGTGTAGGAGTTAGTTATACGTACGATTTTATCACATAGCTTCCTATAATTATACTCTGATAGGAATTAACTGTTTATCGAATTAAGAATTTACTGCATAACTTCCTGTATTTTACTGTGTAACTTCACATAGTTTCACTCTATAATTTCATATGACTTCAATATAAAACTTCATATAATTTTACTGTATGTACAGTGTAACTTCATATAATTTTACTGCAATTTTTCCTATATCTCTGAGTAATTCATGGCGACATCTGCGTGTATATAACTCCGTAATTGCTCGTGAAATGCGTATAAATTATATTTTATAAAAGCTATTGTCATTATTTATACATTTTCCTTGCCATTGATGTATAAAACTTTAACAATCCACAAAATATACATCTGTGTAAACATAGCGGAAGCATTTTCTTATGCCGTATGAAAGTAACACCAGTACCGTGCGCGACGTCAATGTCATATAGTTCAACTATGTAACGTCATATACATGTAATCCTAATTTACAATTTCATTTGATTTTACTATATAAATGTAACTTCTTATAATTTTACAATATAACTCCATGTAATTTCACTATCAAAATTCACAAAATTTTACAGCAAAACTTCATGTAATTTTACTGTAAAACTTAATTTTACAATACAGCGTCATATGATTTTGATATAAAATTTCATATAATTTCACTATAAAATTTCATTATTTTTATTGCATAGCTTTTTTAATTTTTACTGTATAACTTTCTTTGATGTATCTTCCGTGTAGGAATGGCCTACGGACTGCTGACCAACCTACCCCCCGTGTACGGACTCTATATGTTCACTGTATAAGTTTCTACATGTTTACCGTATAACTTTCTATGATGTATCTCCCGTGTAGGAATGGCCTACGGACTGCTGACCAACCTACCCCCCGTGTACGGACTCTACACCAGCTTCTTCCCAGTCATCCTCTACTTCTTCTTTGGGTCATCAAAGAAAATATCCCTGGGTAAACAACAAGAAAAAGTCGTAATGTGAAACATTACAGTCGCGGTGAAATACAGCATTTTATTATCTGACTGACCGTTAATATCAATACATATTTATACAATTTACCATTCATTATAATTCTTGTTAGATACATTGTTCAGTGGTGATTTTTTAACCTTCCACCATATTTTAGAGTCCTTACATGTGTACTCTGTATATGTTGGGTATCGTATATCATATATAATAATGAAGTGGATGAACAAGTATATTTCAGTGGATCGATGATTTGTTTTCTTCATGATCACTTACCTTTCCTACAGGCACTTACGCCGTGACGAGTTTAATGGTGGGCGCTGTGGTACAGGATAAGTCAGACCTTTATCTACGACCTCCGAACCCGACGCAAACAACTACTGCACCGTCGACAATCGTACCTTTCCTAAACACTACTCTAGACACGCCCTACAGCATTCTGACGCTCAATACTACAACGCCACCTATGGACACTACTACGCGTCATCACCCCACGGCTGCGGATCTAACGGATGATGAACTCAGGGTCCGTGTCGGACTTGCTATGTCCGTGTCGTTCATGGCGGGATTTATCCAGGTAACAAATACTCTAAAGAAAGTGGATGTTATCTTAATCATTTGAAAATCTATGTAAATGCTGTACCCTTAATAGTGCATTCTTTGTGGGAGTTATGAGATTGATCTCTGTTCGTTATCTTCATCTTTTCATGTCTTTTTATATATAAAAAAAATTATATCTCAGCTATAAAGTGTGTAGTATAACTGACTAACAAATAGTACGTGGGCATATGTTCTTCCAGTAATTTTCAAATAATTCTGATCATAGAAAATAAAATCAGATTGCAGACAGATACTAGCAAGGGACATAAAAATAAATTTTTATGAATGGTGAAAAATATTTGATATAAAACTGACACTTTTTCTGCCATTGATCATTATCATAACAATCGCCACCTTTATCATACCCTATTCCTCAGACTAATATTGCAATAATCATGTTTCACAACACTCTGCCAAGATATGGGACAATTTAATTTCCGATATCTCATTTCCAATTTTTTTCAAATCCTTACGTGTGAAGGTATGAATAATTAATCCAAATGACTTCAATAATTTTACAGCTCTTCTTGGGAAGTTTTCGTTTTGGCGGACTGGCATCTTTCATGTCCGATCCGTTAATTAGCGGATTCACCACCGGAGCCGCCATACATGTCTTCACGAGCCAAGTGAAGTATCTGTTTGGAGTGCAGGTGTACTCCTACCATGGAGCGTTCAAGATGATCTATGTTAGTAAAATAGTTTTCATTTTACATAAAATGTTACTCGGTATTCCATCCCCAGAATAACTTACCATGAGAACCCAAGTCAAAATGACCTACCAGAATCATAAGTTATCAGCTGTCTTTACAAGCTCTTCGAAAACATTGCAGTTTTTTTTAACTGTTCAAAGAAATCGGCAACATAAAAACTTCTACACCTTCGAAAGCTATGATTGCATTAGCTGTTTACCATCCCAAACATCAGTCACCTAAGCTGTTCACCTACATCCTGAACATCTGTCACCTAAGCTGTTCACTTACATCCTGAACATCAGTCACCTAAGCTGTTCACCTAAATCCTGAACATCAGTCACCTAAGCTGTTTACCTACATCCTGAACATCAGTCACCTAAGCTGTTCACCTACATTCCGAACATCAGTCACCTAAGCTGTTCACCTACATTCCGAACATCAGTCACCTAAGCTGTTCACCAAATTGCATTAACTGTCAATCTCTCCTGTGTGTGTGACAGATGTTAATTTCCCAGTCTTAAAACTGTGTTATAATCATCTCTACTGTGGAATGATAGTAGAAAAACACCAGACCATTTCTAACGTGGATTACAAAACAGACCTTAGGCATTCAAGAAGCATATGCAGGTGGTTCGACAGACATTCTTTCTCTTAAACAAGAACGATTCTATGCTTTTTACATTTTGCTGCAAATGGCGACTTACTGTTCTTTGCTTTTCGAAAAAGAGTAGGATCACTAGGAGCCGTCAGGGAAACTCGAAAACTCATCAATACCGAACAAATTTCATATAGTTAACCGCCGTAAAATGTCTGAAATATTGCCAATACGGCTTTAAACCCCAATCAATCAATCAATAAATCAATTTTAATATATGAGAATGAGATAAATAAATATATCTTGACACTTATTGAGTGGTTTTTTTTTATCATTTTCTCCAGTTTTACCGTGATTTTTTCACCGTCCTGAATCAAGTAAATCCAGTAGCAGCGGTGGGATCGGTGACCACTATTTTTGTTCTCATTCTCATCAAGGAGGGGATTAACAATAACCCAACGTGCATGAAGAGATTACCTGTCCCAATTCCAGTAGAACTATTTGTGGTAAGTGCCTATCGCAATTCTGATAGTAAATCATAGTAAGTATTCAATACAACTTAACTATCCCAGTCCTAATACTTTGTGATAAGTATTCACTAAAACTTACCTGTTGCAATTCTAATAGTTATTTGTGGAAAGTCATCACCTGCATATGGTGTTTTGTCTTTCAACTGATTCGACACTCTAGATCATGTCCTGCGTATGAATATTTCTTAAATTGAGACCGGCCACTGACAAATAAATTAATGTTACAAAGATTTCAACAGTCTCGTTTAAAGTCAGAATTTCGCAAATGCTATGGTCGTATTAACGATCTAATTTACCAATACAGCCTATCATTGGGCCAAATGCTGTCTAACGTGTTTCACACAGATTGTTAAGTCGTTCTTTACACATTGATTTTGACTACAGATTTCTCCGTTTACACGATCGAGATACGGGGCTCACAGCGGGTGTGACCTGTCGACAGGCGATGCTTACTCCTCCTAGACACCTGATCCCACCTCTGTATGTCCAGTGCCCGTTGTATTCTTTATAGGAGTTATGAGCTTGACAACTGTCCGTTGAAGAAAAACTTTCCGAATCTAGGTTGTGCACTCCTAAGCTGCAACAGTAAATAATAAAAAAAAAATAATAATAATAAACGTTATATATACATATCCTATATTAACAGCGTTGAAAAACATTACAAGACACTTTTCAAGTATGGTGCCTAACCATTTTCGTCTTAACATGAGGAAACTTAGTTGATGGTATTTGTTAAAATGCTAAGTTGTACATAATTCTTTTGTTAGGAGTAAATCTACACAGCATATGAAAGGCGAAGATAACTAACAGTGAACAATCCCATAAATCCTATAAGCAATACAAAATTAAGAGTTGGACAAACACGGACCCCTGGACACACCAGAGGTGGGATCAGGTGTCTAGGAGGAGTAAGCATCCCCTGTCGACCGGTCACACCCGCCATGAGCCTTATATCTGTGTTTTCTGCAGTGCTTATTGGTTCTTTTTTTTTTTTTTATTCTGATGCTCCTGTTTCTAGGTTATTGCTGGTACTGTGATTTCCCATTACACGAGGATAAATGAGAAATTCGATGTAGAGGTCGTGGGGTATATTCCTGTCGGGTAAGTTCACGACAAAACATTCAGCCACCAACCATGAAAAGAGTTTTTCACTTCATAATCCATTTCCTACTTCAATCTACTCATGGTAAATTCAGTATCCGGTCTTCTGATTCCCAGCCTTATTTTTCATTTTGATAGAGTACCAGCACCAACAGTGTCTCATTTGAGTTTCATAGGTGACGTAATTGGTGACGCCATTGCTGTAAGTTTCGTCGCTTTTGCTACGTCATACGCCATGGCGAAAATATTAGCAGAGAAGGACAAAGAGGAAGTCAACGCAAATCAAGTAACAACACTTACTTAAACTTCTTCCTCATCAGTTTGAATAATAAACGAATGACTGTTTTGTAGCCAAATTTTGATAAATTTCATTGAAATGTATGAATCAGTATCATTTGTGTTTCTTTTTTAACATTCTAGTTGAAAAACAGTAGGGCTTTCCCTTCGACCATTTTTGTTGTGACATTTGTTTTGATAGAAATCAATTCAGTGGAATACAGTGTAAATTATTCACAAGAGAGATATTATTCTAGAAGCTGCTGTGCGACTTATCTTGACTTTAAAACCGTATTTATTGCAAGACCAACATTATTTTGAAGAAGAAAATCAATTCCCACAAACTGCGTATTTCGTCAATTTTTAAATGCTGTTTAGACCAGTGTGTTTTTAATACATAATCACTTTGTATGTTACTTGGAAATGCTGATAATTCTCAGTAGACTATAAACAGGAATTTTTTAGCAGATAAAACCTTGTTCTGACGGTTGACTTTATTGTATTTCGACAGACTAACCTGTATTCTAATCCCTACAAATGTTGACTGCGTTAGTTTATAATGTCTTTTCCAGGAACTGGTGGCAAATGGAATGTGTAACGTGATCGGAGCCTTGTTTTCCTCCTTCTGTTGCTCTGCCTCCCTCTCCAGAAGTCTGGTACAAGATAATTCCGGAGGGAAAACACAGGTTGCAATGCCATAAAATTAATAAATCTACAACATATCCATTTGAAAAACAATCTAGCATTATGTATCAGAATGTTCCTCGATCTTTGTTGCATTTTTTAAATGTTGAATAAGAAGGCACTATCAGATAGTGTTATTAATATTAGCATCCAATAGTCTATAGTGTAAAACTTATACGTTACCAATTTTGATGCACCAGATGCGCATTTCGACAAATAATGTCTCTTCAGTGATGCTCAACCAAAATGTTTGAAATCCGAAATAGCCAAAAAACAGCGTGCCAAAAAATATAGATAACACTTTGTTCATTTCTTGTTGCTCGATTCCATGTAAGTTTGATTTATATTTTTATTTACATACATTTACGTATTAGGTCTTAATTTAACTATTTCCACCTTCACAAAATATAGCTTTTAATCGACACAAGGCAAACATTTGCGGAAACTTCACATGACTGCTTTATCATGTAGTCTTTGTCAATATACGCATGGACACGGGAAGTTAACTTTCCAAGTCCCCGTATTGTAGAACTGCTTCCGCCAAAGTTCTGAAATGTGGAAATTTACCAAATGTATGTCCATGATATTCACGTACATATACTGCAAACTTGTTACTGTGGGCAATTTTTCAATTCTTAGTGTCCTCTGAGCTAAGATAAATGTCTTAATATTACAATAGCATGCACGGTCAAATAGAGGTGATTCATTTCAATTGTCGTATTGGGCATGAAGTGGTGGCCCTGGGTGATGATTCTCGATCATATATATTCAGGTAGGTTTCTAAAAGGGACATATATCTCCAGGATCTGGATCAAGTGTTGTTGTTGGGTTTTTTTCGTTCATCTGCCCTTCACTTTACGATTGTTGAAGTTTTATCCTTCATTGCTATTTTTCCTTTGATTCACTGTTCTTCGTAGTCAAGGACAGTGCAATATTTGTAAGTTTCAAGTGCCCAGTGGAACCAGTTCTACTGAAGCCGTTTAGTGTCATGGGAGCTTCTAATCTTCAAGCTTTTGTTAAGTGTAACTGTAAATCACGATTGTAACTTCATTTGTTTTATAAGTAGCAGTGCATTTCATGGAGTTGGATGGGAGTGAATATCTTTACGGTATTTTTTTCTTTAATGGTAATGGCAGTGCGTACCTTTTTGTGGATTATCAAATGGATGGAGTTTATAGACTCTCTGATTTGGTAACTCCTACCTGTTTTCCCCGACACTGCAAATAGTATAGGTTTGCTTCCACTGTAGCTACGGTCTCTTCTTTTCATTTGGGAGTGTTCGAACTGAATTTACCTTTTGAGAAACCGATCACGGTGATTCGCTCATTACAGCGTTGACTTCGTAACGGTGAGGTCGTGGATTCGAATCTAACTCTTGACCCCGTCAAACCTGAGACACAAAACTAGACCGTGATTGCTCCTTCGTCAAACGCTCAGAATTTAGAGCCAGAGTTTCCTTCGAAAGAAACTTGAACAACCGAGTTCTTGTGTCACAAAAGACATGGTACGATAAAGAACCCTCACTGCTACGGTACATGACATATACAGTAACCATGCATGGGTTTAAATTTGTGACCCTTCACCTACGATTGGTGAGGTCTCAAAATGAGTCAACAAATTTCGATGGGGCGTAAAAAAAAAAAAAAAAACACCAGAAAACTAAATGAAATGTTTATAATGTAAAACTTATACGGTACCAATTTTGATGCACCAGATGCGCATTTCGACAAATAATGTCTTTATTGGTTAAGTCTCCGATCATCTGTACCAATTTCCATGTTGGTATTCCATTTATATGACATATCGCGATATATTTTCGGAGCCGATCAAAGATCTGATTTTGGTTAGACTGTTAGATTGGTATTCCTTTTACTCAGACTTCCTCTTGCATATTTTGTTAGAATTTCCATAGTTTCGGTAGCCTCGTGTCTAATCTCGATTTCATAAGTTGAACTTTTGTCTTGGCTTTTTCGTTATATTGTTCTCTGCATCAATAGTGAATATACATGTCCAAGTTATCGTTAGATAATATGGTGTGTTTTTTTATTTCGCTGTTGAACCGTTTGTGATCATCATTTTTGCATATGACTTTTGGTTCAGTCATTGAAATCCTATGATCAACGATCAATCATTCTGACGTTCCTAGTACCATGAGAAACTTGTGAAGTAAAATGTGAAGTTTTTTGTTCTAATTTGCAGGTAGTTGGTCTCGTTAAATGTTGAGTTTTGTTCTAATTTGGAGGTAGTTAGTCTCGTTAAATGTGGAGTTTTTGTTCTAATTTGCAGGTAGTTGGTATCGTTAAATGCGGATTTTTTTCTAATTTGCAGGTAGTTGGTCTCGTTAAATGCGGATTTTTTTCTAATTTGCAGGTAGTTGGTCTCGTTAAATGCGGATTTTTTCTAATTTGCAGGTAGCTGGTCTCGTTAAATGTGGAGTTTTTGTTCTAATTTGCAGGTAGTCGGTATCGTTAAATGCTGATTTTTTCTAATTTGCAGGTAGTTGGTCTCGTTTCCTCAGTGCTTGTGTTCATTGTCATCGCGTATCTTGGTCCCATGTTTTCCAGTCTGCCTAATGTAAGTATCCTTTGCATGAATATGATCAACATTTAGACCTAATCATTAAATACTATCGATTGTATTACAGATTTTGTAGAGTTATAGTAAGGCATTTTACTCCATTAGTCGCTTAGTCTTTTAATTTCATAGATTATCAATTTTTCAGGACTGTGTGTTTTTAGCAATATCTAAACAATCAGACTCAAAATTGCAATAATAGAGAAACGGTTAATACAGACACTGTAAATTTTCCAAAAACCTTCGCAAATACACATAACATAATATTTACCATTAATTTACAGAGAAAACATCAATGAATTAGTTTTTTAAAAACAATATCATGCAATATACTAAACATGTTACTCCTAGAGTGTGCAACCCAATGGATAGGGAATTCAGATACGATACCGATTAAATAATCACAAAAAACACGTGGAAAATGAGCTATAAAAGTTTCAAAACTGGGGCCGCACCTGCCACCGATCAAAAGATGGAACTGCATCCGCCACCGATCAAAACTATGGAATCCTATTGCTGTCATATGCTCCATCATACCATCGCCGCAATGACACGATGACACAAGGTGTGATGGTGATGACACGATGCTACCATCGCCATTGTCCACTATTGTATGTGTATTTACTGTGTAGATATGCAATAGTGAACAGACAGAAGCATGGCTATCATAGATTTTATAGCCTACTAAATTTACTCTTTAAAGGGAATATATTCTGATGAAAGGCAAACCATTTCAGCAGATATGCTTATCGTGTAATTATATTTACGGTGTTTTTGACATAAAGTACAGTTGTGATTTTAAAGTTTATCTGAGAATGTTGATATTCTTATATAGGTACCTCTAAAATTGAAATTCGACCTACAATAATGACTATACTTAATTTTACTGTCGAGACACAAACTACTACATGTATATATAGGTAATACATATAAAATCACATACATGTATATGTATATAACTTTAAATAATGGATTTTTTCTGTATTTCTGTCATTTTCTACCCAGAATTCCGTGCGCTACGAGCACTACACCTCTGTCAACAGCATTTTACAGAAATCTTTTAAAAGTTTCTAATATGTATCATTTATGATTTGAAGTAAATATTTAATCATATTATGAGATGCTTTTGGTGCATTAGTTAACTGTAGATTGTTTAAAATCGCTGTTTTCTGGTCCTCAATTTGGAACTACTTCGTCGTATGCGTATGGATGCCATTCACGTGGTAGAGATTTGATGTAACCATGGAATCAAAAGTAAGAAAGGTTGTAAACATACGATAACACTTGTAAAATAAGAGACAAGAGTTTTATAGCCATGAATGAGACCTCATTGTCGTACATATAACGGTATTTATTTTCTATTACATTGTCCTGCTGAATTTTCTTATATTGCTTACTGATGATAAATTTCTATATGTTCGGTCTTCTACATATTCCATTGACGTTGGTAAAAGTATCGTAACTTGTAGCTTTTTTTACTCTTATTTTACAAGTTTTATCGTATGTTTACAACCTTTCTTACTTTTGATTATTCTTGGACTACATTCTATGTCATTTCCAGATGGGCGTAGTAATTTGTGAATGCACAACTTTGAAAACAAACTAAATGTTTACATCAAATCTCTTTTCCTCTCATAAACACATGTCCATTTAGTTGTTCGCACATGCGTTAATACACAGATGTACCTAGCGCCGTGTCATCGCTGTTGTAGCATTGCACCATCGTGTCAAAGCCACCGTACCATCTTCCTTCCGTACCATATGACAGCAATACGATTCCAAACCAATCCGCATAAGGTTTTAATATAGTATTTTTTCTTAAATCTAATATTACAATACATATGGTCCACCTTGGTCCACAACCAATTTCAACTACAGAATCACGGCAACAAAATTGCACGAGATTCACAGACGCTTTGTGATGTGTATTTCATTTAATTTGATTCATTATAACAGAATAAAACCAACACTTGATAACACATTATAACTAAACAATTATTACTCTAACAATATAATCGATTATAGTGAAACATGTTCATATATCGCAAGCTACAGACATGTGGTATAACTTACATTTACAATAAGTATTGGAATGGTATTAATATATGGTAAGAGCATTGTGCAGCGATAACCCATTAAAACTAAGATAATAAGTTACTTCCAATGGGACCCTTACTTTATGTCAAGTAATTAAAATAATCCATGATTTACGTGAGCATATAGATGGGAACAAAAATTGCACAAGTTACGAGGCTTTTACCAACGTCAATGGAATATGTAGAAGACCGTTAGAAATTTATCATAAGTAAGCAAGGCTGACAATGTGATAGAAAATAAATACCTTTATATGTACGACAATGGGATTTCATTCATGGCAATAAAACGCTTGTTTCCACGACGTTCTATCAATGCAGAATATGCAAAACGTTGAATATAGAGAGAAATAAAGCGTTAAGTTTTTTATCTGTTAATTCACATCTCCGGATATTTTTTTCTGTACAACCACTTTTTGTAAAAACAGTATCAAATTAACAACTTTCATCCAAACGATTTTGGAAAATCGTGTACACTATTGACTGGGATCAATATTTTCTCAACAACATCGTTAAATCTCGACATTAAGCCTTGTTTCAGATGTGTAATTTCATAACAAAGCTTTTAAAAATTGATTAGGTCGTTACGATGTGGATATCTTATTGATTTAAGCCAGAGGATGCTTAACTGACATCCCGCTTTGTAACGTATTTCCATTTTCTCCGTAGCATTCAAACGAAACTTGTCATATGAATATTTCTACCGATTTATTAATTTCCTATACTTTATTCTAGAGGGAACACAAAGTTATGCTTTAGAATAATTGTGAATAATTGTGTAAGACGTTTTGACACCATGAAGCAGTTCAGTGACGTTTATATTCAGTTTAAAAAGCAACAGATTTTACCACAAACATAAGATAATGTCCAGATATGTATTTTGTATACCGTAGTCTTGATCATTACAGTTAAATTTGAGTAAATAAACTTGTGAGAAATCAAACTTCATCTATATCTTTACGACGATTAACAAACAAAACAAATTCTATTTTTCTCGTCGGCTCGGATATTTGCGCCAAAGGGATAATTGATGTGGGAGGAAGCCGGAGAATCGGAGGAAACTCACGTGTCCGAATGGACTACCAAATTACCCTCTTACAGCCACTGCCAATGGTTAGGATCAAACTCGGGTTGCGCGCTCGTGATGTAACCATGGATTTGTTATATTGCTAAGACACCATTCTGTCCACATAAAGTACTCAAATTTGTTATACATTCTTTATCATGCTGAAAAACGTATCCTTTCTTCCATATGAATTAGCCTTCAGAGAAACCTTGTTTTATCGTATATGACACATTATGCAGATAAACTTGTTTTCTTTTAAAGGGACATGACAAAGTGCAATATGACTCTTAAAGGACATCTGACACGAGTTTTGGTTATATCTTATTAAATGTTTAATGTACAAACCAGTGTCTTGTAAACATAATTACACAATTGTTTTCATTGGGCCAGTTGTATCCACAGCAGTGGGAAACTAATAAGACAACTCTCAGAATATATATATTCTTGTAGTGAGAACGAGGCTCTACGTCATTATTTGAATCTGTAAATTCTGCGGTATGACAGTGGTGAATTCTGCGGTATGACAGTGGTAAATTCTGCGGTATGACAGTGGTGAATTCTGCGGTATGACAGTGGTGAATTCTGCGGTATGACAGTGGTGAATTTGAAAACATTGATGTGTACTTATAACAGCTTCACAAGTTACGTTTGTGAAAAAAAAATATGAAAACAAATTTTAGTACTGAAAAGTATCACCCAATAAATTGTGTGGAATGTTACACAAATTAGGTGTGATATTCTACCACTTAAGATAGAAACGAGACATTATATGAGGCAGAATCATTAGCTGATAGAGTGTGTACTGTGTGTTCTACAGATAACAGAGAAGATGTTAATGTACAATGTATACTATATTCTAAACTTGGAACAGATTTTCTACTAGCATTGGTCAACGCCATATGACCTATGCCTAATTTTAATACTATCATCTCTCTACGAACCAGTTTTCCATGGCAAACTACGTAAATTCTTATATTAATCTAATCTGAACAGACAATCTATGTTGCACCGGTAACCGTATATGCGTTTACGGTTGGCTTTTTGTATATAGTGACGTACATGTTATATATGGTTATATACGGCAGCTATCAGTCAACTGCTCACCTTTTTAACATGTTGATAACAAAAGCATATATATCCAAATGGATTGGCTGCTGAATTTTAACTTAACCTGATAGAAACAAATAATATATCTCTCTTGCTGTAATGTATGTTTGCATTTGTTTGCATTCGTACACTTATTTCTGACATAGATCTCAATAAATTTGTAAAAAAAAAAAAAAAAGAAACAAACAAACAAATAATACAATTACATTGTATATATAAAGGGGAGATAACCTTATATGTTATGAATGCTTGCTACCCGTGGTGCCTGTGATCCCCAACACAGTATAAGTTTTTGTTTTAGATATTTCTTTATTTTGTTCTCTCCCCACATGCGTAGAACCCACCGAAGGCAGTTGGTAGTAAACAGTTCTCTCTCTTTCTCTCTCTCTCTCTCTCTCTCTCTCTCTCTCTCTCTCTCATATATATATATAATTGTATTACTTGTTTCCAGCGGGTTAAAAAAAATTAAGAATTCAACTTGGATACGTACAAGAGATGAGCAGTTGACTGTCGTATACATGTATGTGAAATTCCATTCCAGTGCGATAGACCGGGAGTTTGATTTTGATAAATGTTTGTAAATATGATAGCAACACATCATTAAAATAAATATTTACTTACGCATTGTCTTGATCTGTATCTTTGTCATAACACGCACGCTAATTTCTCATTATTACCCGAAAACTCTTTCAAATAAATAGAAAAAAAAATCTTCTATACACTTATAGGAAATTCGCATTTACCAATCGAATTTAAATGCAAGCTCGTATTTGCTCTTTTAACCCGCTGACTGATGAATGAGCATTTGTTAATTCCTATTCGTTAATGCAGGCTTTCTCCGTATTCAATACTCGGATAGCTCTGTCAATGAAGCATACTTTAAATTGTCTTTATTCTTGTAGAACTTTTCTCTTGGGGCATATTGCAACCAACCTCCATAGTTCACGAGGAGGAATGATTATGTTATATTAATTAGAATATTGTGAGATCTTGTCATGTACTACAGGTCCTGATATTAAAATAATAATTCATCACCGCAGTACGCTGCAATTCGTGTTATTAAAACGTGTAAGACACGCGGGAGACGAGGTACATGAAAGACAAAAAAGCGCGCCAGGGGAGGAAATGGGGCTATTCTGGGGGATAACAAGGAGAATTAGTCCTAGTGAATATTCTAGTAGACTCGCCGAACAGGAGAAGCCATGCGTCAGAACAAAACAATAGATTTCATTATCACAAAGTGACTTCGATTCTTCAAGGGAGATGAATATTTTAAAATGCAACTGCAAATTGACAATAGAAGTAGCCGGTGTAGGAATTTAAAGGCAGCATATATACAATTCCAGATTTCGCTGTCGGTGGATTATTGCATATGAAATTGAGATTTTTTTTATCTTCTTTCTTTTGGCAGTGTATCCTGGCGTGCATAGTGATTGTCACACTCAAAGGAATGTTTCATCAGTTCCGCGACATGGTGTTTCTATGGAAACTATGCAAGCGAGACTTTGTAAGTAATTCCCGGTGGAGGTGTAAAGGTAACTGAACTGAAACGGTTCCACATTGGTGGATCTTGCTGCGACAGTGGTAGGCATGGTTCAGAATGATTTCAACTAGCGAGTGTGGATCAAAAATACTGGAAATTAACTACTTGGCGGTGGAATAACATTGACAAAACCGGACTAGTTTCCCCCTTCTAATTTAAAAGTCGGGTTATGTGAGTAACACGTACTTGACATGTAATGGAATTAGATGTAAGATTTGCTGCAAATGATGAGGTGAAATGATATTGCATTAAAGTGGTCTCTCTCATTTGATGAAACAAATACTGTTGGATCAAGTTTACCGTTACTATTCACGAGGGTGTCATAAACGGGAATTAATCGCATAGTACAGGATTGAAAAATGCTAAACGTTGCACAGAAGTCTCCTTATTACATTAAATTATTCTATTGACGTACACATACACCAGCATCCGAATGACACGATTTTTCTCCCGCGTTATGGAGAAATCACACGCAGAATTACCGGACAATTAATGGAGAGAAAAAAACATTGCAAACCTGACGACTGCCTTAACGATTAACTTTGAAGTATAACGTTGTAGACGTATCGAACTGATAAAAATAACACACCGCGTGAGAATTCACAAACAATTAATTATTAATTGTTTAAACGAGTTATGAATCAAACTGCCATACAACCGAAATCTCGGTATATGTGGACGACGGGGAAAAACCACAATGGTACAGGTACCTACAAGTAATTATCTGTGACAATCTATAGTTTCAATCTCGATCATTAGTGCTCGCTTTTCAGGGATTATGAAACTGTTGACATAGTCTCGGACCGCTGAATATGAACGTTTTAAAACCATTGTTAAAACACTGGGATATGACATGGCATTGTTCAGTATAGAACTCCATCCACACCGGGGAAAACTCTCGTGAGAAGACAACAGTAACATTATAGTGATATGTTATTCATACAAAGGAAGTTTCTGCATGAAATTATTCTTGAATTAAAAAATCGTGCTAACAGTATTTTTGTTAAGTTTCCATGGATATCTATGATATTTCGTCTATTACATGGAGGAATCTGAGGTAATTTCAAACTTCTCTTTAAAAAAAAAATAACTGAAACGTTTAGTTTCTCTATCCCCAAGTCTCCATCTGCAGAGTCTGTGGAATCAATTGAATTCTGTGAAATTTACCATGATGCATCAGCTAAGGTGCCGGAGTTACGGGGTTTTGAATTATTTATAAACTTTTGTAATGACACATAGCCCAACAATTGTTGAGGTAAACAAAGGGAATTTCAAAATCGATTAACGATTGGTAATTGTGAGAACAAACTCTACAAAATTTGAGATGTGTAATTTATTTTATTTGATGATTAAAATAATCTATATATTTCCGAAACTTGCACAGTATACAAAACGTTCACATAAACTTCGTGGGTTCACTAATATCTAAATAATTTCTGTCATAATGCTGGTCATTGAAAGCTTTATTTCAGATCTCAACATTGAGTAATATACAAATTTGTTGAATATACATGTATATTGCAGTGGCGGGAAAAGACAGGGGCGATTTACATGTGCAACCCTCCATTAGCTTAACATTTTTAACAAAAATGGTCATTTTTGGCTATTTGTGGGTCTTCAAATCACCTTTTCTGAGTGGAAAAGAAAAACTTGTTGAGTACAAATGGTTTAAAAGGAAAACGTCAACTGAGTTTCTTGAAGAAAACCAGCAAAAAGGGGGGGGGGTATTAAGTAATCGTTAATTGGCTCTAGTTTCCCTGTAAAGAATCTACTAGTAATTATGTTGATGCTATATTCTTTCTTTTTAAAATTATCAAAATGAATATTCGAGTATCTTTTCCACAATTTTTGAATAGAATGCCAAGAAAATGATTTGTTATGTATTTCTGAAGATGGAAAGTATTCGGAAAAATTATAATGAGGTTACAAAGAAATGGGTAAAATATAAAAAAAAAAAAAAAAAAAAAAAAAAAAAAAAAAAAGTTGATATGAATTGAATATAATACAAATACATTTACTAGCATTTTTGACAACTTTCACGGAGAGTATTTAAAAAATCACCGATTTTGTGTGGCCCTATACCATTATAAGAAATAGTATTAATGGGTAAAATAATTCACTCCGAGATAGAAATGGGCATTTATCGAATTTCAGAGAAATCGAATGTCCGATTTAACAGATGTCGCACCTCTAGTCTAAATATCCACCCATCTATGTTTTCTACATTACATGTTCCAATTCAAGGTTAGCTATGTTAAATTCACACTCTGAAATATCGACCTGTTCATTTCACACTCTGAATATCGACCTTTGATTGGCCTACGAATCTAAAACTGTATAAAGCCTAACTGCATTAAGGTGCACTCCGATAATTATAGATTGCACATATAGTCATTGTGAAATTATCAATGGAAATTATTCAAGTAAAAAAGAACGCAGAAAGGTAAATGATAGCAGGCAAAAATTAGTTTCAGAGAAACGTAAACCTTCGTCGGGCGCTGAATGTGGTAGATTTTTCATCTGTACATCCGAAAATAGTAAAGCTGTGTTCAGTGGCGGATTTCCTGGATCCGTCCCTGGTGTTTGTCCCATCTCTAAGAACTTTCTATTTTTCACTTGCATGGAAACATGACAATGATATTACATGCGGCCCTTTCAAGCAAAACGTTTCTCACTTAGACACCAGAGATTTATCGTATATAATTTTTCATTAGCACTTTTAATATATCTAAAACCTGGCGTATTATATATAACATAAATATATCTAAAACCTGGCGTATTATATATCATAAATACATCTATACCCTGGCGTATTTTATATATCATAAATACATCTATACCCTGGCGTATTATATCATAAATACATCTATACCCTGGCGTATTATATATAACATAAATACATTTGTACCCTGGCGTATTATATATGTCATAAATACATCTATACCCTGGCGTATTATATCATAAATACATCTATACCCTGGCGTATTATATCATAAATACATCTATACCCTGGCGTATTATATATAACATAAATACATCTATACCCTGGCGTATTATATCATAAATACATCTATACCCTGGCGTATTATATCATAAATACATCTAAACCCTGGCGTATTATATCATAAATACATCTATACCCTGGCGTATTATATCATAAATACATCTATACCCTGGCGTATTATATATATCATAAATACATCTATACCCTGGCGTATTTTATATATCATAAATACATCTATACCCTGGCGTATTATATCATAAATACATCTATACCCTGGCGTATTTTATATATCATAAATACATCTATACCCTGGCGTATTATATCATAAATACATCTATACCCTGGCGTATTATATATAACATAAATACATTTGTACCCTGGCGTATTATATATATCATAAATACATCTATACCCTGGCGTATTATATCATAAATACATCTATACCCTGGCGTATTATATCATAAATATATCTATACCCTGGCGTATTATATATAACATAAATACATCTATACCCTGGCGTATTATATCATAAATATATCTAAACCCTGGCGTATTATATATATTATAAATACATCTATACCCTGGCGTATTATATATTTCATAAATACATCTATACCCTGGCGTATTATATATAACATAAATACATTTGTACCCTGGCGTATTATATCATAAATACATCTATACCCTGGCGTATTATATCATAAATATATCTATACCCTGACGTATTATATATATTATAAATACATCTATACCCTGGCGTATTATATATAACATAAATACATCTATACCCTGGTGTATTATAACATAAATACATCTATACCCTGGTGTATTATAACATAAATACATCTAAACCCTGGCGTATTATATATATTATAAATACATCTATAGCCTGGCGTATTATATATCATAAATACATCTGTACCCTGGCGTATTATATATATTATAAATACATCTGTACCCTGGCGTATTATATCATAAATACGTCTATACCCTGGCGTATTATATGATGAATACATCTGTACCCCTGGCGTATTACATATATGAAAACATTAAGTAGTTTGTACTGGCAATAATTCTTTTTTGTCGTTGCAGGCTGTTTGGTTTGTGACCTTCTTAGCTACAGTGATTTTGGACGCCGGCCTGGGTTTGATGGTCGGAGTCATATTTGCGCTTTACTTTGTACTCCGAAATACTCAGAGGTAAGACTGAAAATTTGTGTGGTTCAGAAGAAATTGAGAAACAATGAAACAATGTCCATAGTAATGCATTTAAGTTTGATTAACATTCTGAAGAGTTAATCATTCAATTTGATTATAGGCCTTACATTTGTGCTATGGGACGAGTGCCAGGAACAAACGCCTATAAGGACCTAAAGCTCAGCCGGACGGTACGTAAAATAACTCACTCAACCGAGCGGTATGTAGAATAACACACTCAACCGAGCGGTATGTACAATCACATCGGAAAAATCTCAAACTCTGCCGAACTCTATAGTATAGTAACATTAGTAAAATCTTAAACTCAGCCGAACTATTTACGTACAATCACATCAGAAAAGTCTTAAACTCAGTCGAACGGTACGTAAAATCACATCAACAGAGGTAATAAAACAAAGAGACCTGTTAATACCGTACACTCACATCAGTCATCAACTCGGTCAGGGTGGAATAATTGTGTAATAATTCAGGTTTTATTTCTTTCTTTGTTTTAAGTCTTTTTGAGAATTTTTTATTCACATTGAGTGATGTCACCAGCTGTAGGTGAAATGCCGCAGATAATTGGCCTATGTTTGCCGCACGGCATAGCAATGGCGGCTAATTCTATGTTGTGATCGGAAAGGTCTAGACCTAAGTTTTTGGCGAAGGAGTAATCTACCAATGCTAACGTCTTAGGTTTAACGTGGTCATGGCATGATCGGGACTCGAACCCCCGACCTCCCAGTCACAAGATGAACGCTCTACCACTGAGCTACCCCCGACCTCCCAGTCACAAGATGAACGCTCTACCACTGAGCTACCCCCGACCTCCCAGTCACAAGATGAACGCTCTACCACTGAGCTACCCCCGACCTCCCAGTCACAAGATGAACGCTCTACCACTGAGCTACCCCCGACCTCCCAGTCACAAGATGAACGCTCTACCACTGAGCTACCCCCGACCTCCCAGTCACAAGATGAACGCTCTACCACTGAGCTACCCCCGACCTCCCAGTCACAAGATGAACGCTCTACCACTGAGCTACCCCCGACCTCCCAGTCACAAGATGAACGCTCTACCACTGAGCTACCGCGACCTCCCAGTCACAAGATGAACGCTCTACCACTGAGCTACCCCCGACCTCCCAGTCACAAGATGAACGCTCTACCACTGAGCTACCCCCGACCTCCCAGTCACAAGATGAACGCTCTACCACTGAGCTACCGCGACCTCCCAGTCACAAGATGAACGCTCTACCACTGAGCTACCGCGACCTCCCAGTCACAAGATGAACGCTCTACCACTGAGCTACCGCGACCGTCCCACTTACCACAATTCACTACTTTTCGAAACTATTTAATTTCAGAAACCGTGGATTGCATGATAATTTTTAGTTTTACCTTTCTTTTAAACATATACGGCTCATGATTGTTTTATAAACAGTATTAAAACCTTAAGGCGGTATACATTAGACATTAAGTAGAAACATATACTAGTACACATGTATATTGTAACACTGAAAATTCAGGATTTGATATCTAGGGAAATTTACAATTTCTGAGAAAAGTTCATATACCCGGTAAGCTTTTTTAAACTTCCCTTGGGATTGAATTTGATATTGATCATAGATTGACTAACCAATGTATGTATTAATTCACGTCACAATCAGTAGTCACTTTCAATTAATGACGATATGGTGCTAAGGACCAGTATTTGTATTGTTATTTAAAAGTCCCGTCTCCCTTAATACAATTTTTTTTTATCTCGATTCCAGTTAATCCAGATTCCCGGGATTAAGATATTCCGGTTCGACTGTAATCTTTATTTTGCCAATGCTGAACAATTCCGGGATCGCCTGTACGAGAGAACAGGACTGAACCCCAAGAAGTTAAAAACAAAGAAACAGAAAGCCTTGTACAAAGCACTCATACAACGAAAACGGGAGATAGAGCTTGCGGAAATAGAGGAGGCAGCAGCACTAAAGAAAGAAAAGGTGGGCGTGTCTTTGATATATATATATATATATATATATATATATATATATATATCTTTTGTATCTTCTTGCACTGAAGAGTATTCCAATTCTCTTTGCATATAGATCCATGCATACGAGTCCCAACAATTCACCACTATCTTTAATTTTCGGCTCAGTTCACTTTTTTGGCACTAATGCACGTAATAGTGTGGTTTCCAAACATAATTAAGGTGGTTTGTATGTTATTTTACGTCATATTCGAAATAGAGATGTCACCAATATTAGGTGAAAATAACACAATTTTTAATCCGTAGCAGTGATAGGTCATTTCTGTACCAAATTCTTCTGTGAAATGGAGACTCCCATTATCAAAATTATATCCTAAATACCCGTGACTTCATGTTTTCAATGTCAGGTGCTTGACGTACGGAACAATCACTGCATGTTAAATGTCTTAAGGTTGCAAAGCAAGTAAGCACCCGAACCATTACACTACCGCGATTGGTCTGTTACTGCCTAAACCAGCACCATTGTAACATTTATAAATGAAAATAAGGATATTACAATAACTACCTTTGTTCAGTATAGTGTACCCTGGTAAATATACATCTGTCAATTAGTAGTTATAAAAGAGAGTATTGTCTATGGGTTGGGGATAAATTTAGAAACAGAAAAGAATTTTATTGTGGAAAACTTCATTTTCGTTTTATTCAGAAGCAGCTGTTGAAGCAGAAGAGTTCTATTGAGGAGGATGTGGAAAAGAATGAGGACGACAAGGAACTGACGGAGGAACAGCAGACAGAATTACAGCTCGAGAACGGGGAAATGCAGGCCCGGTTTTCCCGCGCATGGATACCACCTGTCCACACTGTGGTGCTGGACTTCTCCGTCATCAGTTACGTGGACACCGTGGCTGTTAAAGTTCTCTCACAGGTACTAGCAAAAAATATATGAAAATTGAGATTCTTTTAACGGATTACTCCGTTTACCTGATCGAGATATAGGGCTCACGGGGTGCGTGACCGGTCGACAGGTGATGCTTACTCCTCGTAGGAACCTGATCAAACCTCTGGTGTATCCAGGGGTCCGTGTTTGCCCAACTCATAATTTGTATTCCTTATAGGAGTTATGAAATTGATCACTTGTTGAAATCGTCACCTTTTCACGTTGTACTACATGTACCTGTGCATAGTTTTACTTGAAGTTTATAGAGCTTTATTTTGCGTTCACGATGCATTTGATCCGAATGAAGTTTAGCCTGAAGTGGGTTCAAGAGATTCCACCGTTACCCGAGTTAACCCGAATTGAATAACTGTATGGTGTAACCCTGTTCATATGTTCTTGATCTTTATATACACCTGTAAAATTTATTCCAGATTATAATGGACTTCAAAGATGTCAGCATCAAAATCTTCTTAGCAGGATGTAGAGGTATTGTATAAACCGAAGTAAACACGGTCCTAAAAAAACCTTCCGCAGAAATCATTTCACGCATGAATTTCATCAATCTTATCAAAATTAGTTCGCGTACAAAATGCATGAGCGGATCATAGATCTAATCTTAATTGGATTGGATTTTCTCGACACTTTCAGTGTGCAGTTAAACAGTGTGGACTTTAGTTCTAAATAGCTGTACACATAATTGTTTCAGAGGATGTCAGGAAGATCATCAAAAAATCAGAATTTTATCAGACAATCGACTACAACTGTCTCTATTTCACCATACACGAAGCTGTCGTCATTGCTCAAGAACTTCACCAACAAGTAGGGGTATGTATGATGACAAAGGAATCTACGAGTAAAAGACAGCAAATAAATTTTGGCAAGAATAGCTCACTGGAGCCGTTGGATCACTGAGCTAAGAAAGATACTGGGTAGTCCTTTAGTAGTCTTTTCTCCTTTATATTCATTCCAGAGTAATTTGACTAATGACCCTGTGGAAGTCAAAATAACCCAAAATTTTTAAAAATGTCATAATATCATGGCTTTGATTAGAAATCTGAATATGTAGTACATTATAAAATACATGTACATATCATATCAGGGAAGATGGTGAAATTAAAAGATTCTTAGACTTTTATCTACACAGTGTATATCATTATACAATATCCGGTGAAGGATATCCAAAATATTGAGCTGACAACATGGTCCAGAATAGTTTGTTTTTTAGCTTGTGACCTCAGATTCAATAACTGTCATCTATACTCCTTAGCGATTTCTTATGTGCAGAAAACTTCTACCGCAAACATTCAGTTTTGTGGCCTTATCTACTTCTCATGATTTACATTTATCTCATATGTGTGGTGTATATTGAGAGTGAGATAAAGCATTAGCTTTATCACACGCCCGTTTGATAAAGCACTTCCGGTCCGAACTACTTTTGACACTGTCCCCGCTTGGATGACATATTTTCTGTGTTTATGCATATCCATGCATGAAATAAAGCGTAAAACTTATTATTCTGTATTTATTTAGAATTTCTTTTTATAGCAAAATTAAAATGATGTTGCCCCCACTGACATATAATGCAAGTTACCGGCCACAAAAATGCCAACTCGGTCTGTAACTACTCAAAAATTACGATCAGAAAACAAAAATATGTGCACACTATTATCATCGACAAGGAATCGACGGCCTACTGGACAAGCCTAATCGAAAGTACCTCGACATGCTGCGGTACCAAGTTTTCACAAGCACAGTCTCTTTTTTCTGGAGCATATTAAATGTAAAAGATCTCAACAGCTTTACTTACAAGGCTAGGCCTATTTAATCCTCTCGCCCTTAGATCCAAAGAAACTACGTAAATAAAATCCAAATGCACAAACATTTCTACTTTTCATTGTAAACTGTTGAACATTCTAATAACGCTGCATTAAAATATTACTTTCATTGATCGTTATTACACATGTTTATTTCAAATCGACGACGTCATCAAACTTTTATCAGAAGGTCGGGCCTACGTCAAAAAATAGATACTCGGTCAATAGTTGTTACTTTGTTTGAATGGCAAAACTATTATTAATTATAGTTATAAACTATAATTCCTTCTAAAACAATTTTCATCCATGGCTTCTTTTATAAAAATGACCTTTTTTACCTTATATTAATGGTTTATAAGCGCACTATTTTTCCCCACGTAAGGTAGACAGATTAAGCACGTCGTCTGAGTCACGGATTCAAAACAAATTCAATCAGCTGTTTCTACCATACTGGAGATCATCTCAAAATTAAGTGAAAAGAAGACGTATGAGATAAATAGAACATCTATAATTGCGTATTTTGATATTTCGTTTATCCAACTCGTTGATATGGTGTATTTATTCGCTCGGCAAGCCTCGCGGATAAATACACCATATCAACTCGTTGGATAAACCAAATATCAAAACACGCAATATAGATATCCTCTATGTATACCACGTGTGAAGTTTATCAAGCAAAGGATTCTACAAAACTCGAAGTAGACAATATTTTTTATGTTTGGAGTAGTTTATGACCTTTGACCTTGTGATCTCAAAATCGGAAGGATTCATCTACTCAGTAGACCAAGTTTGATGTATGTCCAGCAATATATTGATATAGGTTCAAACCAATATTGAGCAGAAATTTGCATAGTCTACCAACAGATTTAGTTTACCGGCCAACAGGTGCAAACCAATATGCCCACTCATTTTCAAAGGGGGGGGGGGGGTAAAAATCACTACTTTCATTTTCAGGGAAGTCAAACTACTAATTTGATGGTATTTGTCTATATATGAATTGTCTCTATAAATTAGGATCCACCGATGAGTCCCAAAGACGTGTTGATTGTGGAGGAAGAGAGTAAGGAAGCCAGTGCCAGAATGACGGCAGGTGAGGGCGATGGTGCAGAAGAAATCCCACAGATCGGTGCTAACAAATAGGTGAAACTTACACTAAAGCATATCTCTGTTAACATTTATGTGTAATATTACTAATAGCATTGTATATAATAGCATGAAATGAACACGGAATATGGAACATTATAGAATGACCAGTCTTGTATTTCGTATTTAAGAATCTACACCGCACGGCTATGTTCCACCATTTAGAATAATTTCAGGAACACAGCGATTGCTTTCAGCCTGTGATTTGCTGTCAAAATACATCAACATGGCTGACACATTTATTTCCGTCAACAATGCATGTTCTCTTTGTATCTGTATGTCAGTGCATGCAGACATTTCAATACTACATCAGGTCACCAAATAAAATGATATGTCAGCTGATGTGACACTCTGTCATCAGATTCAGCTAGTCACGGGTTCACAGCGATACTGAAATGATTCTACTATACACCGAGAATATCAGACTCCTGGGGAGACGTCTCCGTATGAGTGAAAAATTATCTCGAGAGAGACGTTAAACAAGATACAATCAATCGATCTCCTGGTCATTTCCTTCTGTAAATTTTGCCGAAATAATTTCATCACCTATATGTGTTTTAAATTTTCTTCTCTCTTTACATTTCCTAGGTTAATACAACGAATGATTGAGCTGTCTCAGGAATTGTGTTACAAACTTCGTGAAGATGACGTCAAAGAAAAAACCTTAAATGCATATAAAATGTAAATTAAATATGCACAAAGACAGCAATTTAATCAATATTACAGAACAGTCCTGGACAATATATACACCTACTTAAAAGTGGCTGAATAGTCCGAAATCACAGAGTAGTTCTTATTTTGTATGTTTCTAATCCTTTGATGTTCAACATATATCATTCACTGTATGTGATATTTATTTTGAACATGTTGGACTGTACCAGTTATGTAATTACAAGACTTTGTGTGTTTAATGCAAATCCTTATATTTATTGTCATGTCAGACAGTCTAATAAACCCTCTGAAAATGTTGTCAACTCTTTACCTCTGTGTGCCTGCACGACTGTTTCCCTTCCACCCCTTACTACAATTATTATCGTTCTATCACTTACACACAATCATATTTCTGTCCCATTCCTTCAGTATAATTACATTTTTCTCACACTACTGTTCCCAAATTTACTATAATTAATCGTTCTATCCTCTCATTATAAGTAGATTTATATCCCCACACTAGTGTTTCCCTTCTATCACCCTCACTATGATTACATTTCTACCCTCTCACTGTAATTACCTTTCTATCCTCACTATAATAATCTTTCTACCCTCTCACTATAATTATCTTTCTATCCTCACTACAATTACCTTTCTATCCGCACTACAATTATATTTCTATCCGCACTACAATTACATTTATATCCCCACACTATTGTTTCCCTTCTATCACCCTCACTATGATTACATTTCTACCCTCTTACTATAATTATATTTCTATCCTCACTACAATTACCTTTCTATCCGCACTACAATTATATTTCTATCCTCACTGTAATTACTTTTCTATCCTCACTATAACTACCTTCCTATCCTCACTATAATTATCTTTATATCCTCACTATAACTACCTTTATATCCGCACTACAATTACCTTTCTATCCTCACTACAATTACCTTTCTATCCTCACTACAATTATCTTTCTATCATCTCACTACAATTGCCTTTCTATCCACTACAACAACCTTTCTATCCACACTACAATTACCTTTCTATCCTTACTACAATTATCTTTCTATCCTCACTATAATTACTTTTCTATCCTCAATACAATTATCTTTCTAGCCTCACTGTAATTACCTTTCTATCCTCACTTCAATTATCTTTCTATCCTCTCTACAACTACCTTTCTATGCTCACTACAACTACCTTTCTCTCGTCACTAAAATATCTTTCTATCCTCACTACAAATATCTTTCTATCCTCATTACAATTACCTTTCTATCCTCATTATAATTACCTTTCTATCGTCACTACAGTTACCTTTCTATCCTCACTACAGTTACTTTTCTATCCTATCACTATAAGTACCTGTTTGCCTCTCATTATTTACCTTTCTATCTACTCACTAGTTAACGCTCTGTCGTTCACAAATACCTTTTCCCCTCACAATCACCTTCAACGACGTTTTTGTCACCTGACTATCGTTACCTTTCTATCCTCTCTCTACAATTTCCTTTCTGTTTTCACACTGCCATTATCTTTCTATCCCCTAAATATAATTACCTTTCTATCCATTGAGCTGGATGAACCTTAGTGGCATGTTGGACGAATCGTGCTGGGACTTTTCTTGTGAATGGTTTACCCTCCAGCTAATGCACGGGCAATTTTATCGTTTCGGTTCGAATTTACTATCAAAGAGGACCTCCGTATAGTTTCATAGATATGCAGAAATGAATTCGGAAACCTGCCTTTTTTCGGTCATTTTTAGCGAGCCCGAGCACTATACGACAAAAGAAAATGTTTGAGCATTGCAACAAGCTATTACATAGAATGTACAGCATTAGATATCATTTCTAAGTTGAATTCCGTACCTCAATTCATTAAATGAAGTCCATAATAGCTCCAAATGAATGAAATTGTAAAACCGTCTGCACTTTCATATCACAACCATTTTGACCGGTGTAATTAATTACCCAAAAAGGAAGAAGGATCCATAACGATTTAGCGACTCAAATACTACTTTGTGTCAATATTAATTCATCATGGTAAATAAATTATGCTAATAACAAGTCTTGATCAAACTACAAATGTCTTATTATGTCTTTTTTATCCACATCACATTAACACAGGTGTTTGACGATTTATAATAATGATGTTAATTTGGGTAGTTAGTGGCACCGGTCAAAATGGCTGTAAGTGAAAGTGCAGATGGTACGAGATTTCAGCTTAAATCGTGCAAGCCTGTCTGAATTGCATGGAATATGATTTATTCTTATATTTATATTTATTATTTATATTATTATTTATATATGAGATTGATCACTGTTCGTTATCTTCACCTTCCATTCTGAGGGTAACATATTATTACATCACTATTGAAAAATTACCAAGGTTAAATTGTCCATACAAAGGTAGCCAAAGCAACAATAAACACTGAAAAGAAAAGGATAAAACACGTTCCAGATATGACATTTATAACATGTATTTCCCAACACTACAAAGTAATTCTATTATTTGTTTGTGTGTGTAGGAATTGTTGCCGGATGAACAAAATTAATCAAAACTAAAATGAACATAATTTACTTACATCATAAAACAAAGAACAAGCACTTCAAAATTCGTCTTTTAAGAAAATTTCACAAAATAATTACTGACACGAAATTACTATTTTACGTATTATAGCCATTTCTTAAATCATGCATGAATAAACAACAGACCAAGCTGAATACATTAGAATGTGTTGTAAAACATTGCCTCAATAATATACGTAGTATAATCGGAAGCAGACTGTTTGTATACCACAGTGCTCCCTACCTATATCGAATTCTGCTGGGCCATCATCAATTTAATTATCATTTGTTTTAGAATGTCACTAAATTCAATTCAATTCCAAATATATTCATAGGCCCATGAATCCGATACAAGCAGATCACACTACATATACAAAATAGTATAAAAACTATTAATGGTTCAAGATATTTGTCACCCAGGTTCGTATATTCTTGAACTATGTCCTTTATGAGACCAGAATTCTTGAATTAAAACACCAGTGTAAGAGTTTACAATTTATTAACAGATCAAAAGTTAATATGATATAGGCATAACAACTGTGAACTTACATACACTTAACAAGTGAAAATATTGAAAAATAACCTGAGTATAATAAGGGAAGGGGTAGATCCGAGAAAAACAAAATACATCTACAAAGTACTCTAATGGACCTCCATACTTTTCAAAGTGAGTCAGAAAACCTTGAAAATAACTCCAAAATTATCCTAAACTATTATAATAGAAATGATTATTTTAAAAGTAACATTTATTTACTTTTCATTTGGAAATTAATCGGCTTCGAATCAAGTGTACAGTATGAACTTAGATTTTCTTCACCTGTCACAATGGGCCTCCATAAACGTAACCATGCAGGCAGAAATAAACTTTTCCTCGGAAAATTCAACGAACCTCTTCCAATGCGGTTTGAAAGTTATTAAAAGCAACAATTTCTGCACATGTATGAGAGAAAGTGAAATTCAATCATGCTTGAATGCTATCGCATTCACAGGTTGCTATGTTAAGAATGCAACTTACGCGTTAAAAAGCGTGTTTTTAAAAGCATGTTTAAGCATGCCAATTATTGATCATTTTATGCCCACCATAACTTGCACTTTGATCGGCCAGTATGTAATTTGATAACGTTGACGCTATCTACAGCTGAAAATATAGTGTAATCTCACCATATATATACCACTATTATAGCGGAATTTAGGTTTCTCTCCAACCTGCCAAGATATTCATTAATCATGTTCCAGCCGCAGTTCCATAGTTGATAAGCCCTACACGAACCGAAAGTAAAGTGGCCCTGGCTTTTGGGAACAAAATATCATAAATGGCGGAGTCCCTAACAGGACCCCCTGGTGCTAATCCTGTGGATGACACATTCCGCTGTCCGATATGTCTAGAAGAGGTGAGAAATCCAAAGTACTTGCCATGTTTCCATACGTTTTGTGAGACTTGCATTCAAACATACATTTCAAGTACGGTAGCACGTAAGGATAACGAAACTCTGAAAGCCATCGAGTGTCCCGTGTGCAGAAAACGTATCGAAGCTCCAATTAATGACATTACAAGCGAGGAGTGGGCGCTTGCTTTGCCACAAAACAAACTGATTGTGAGCATGTCGGTAGATCCTAAGAAAGAGGAACAAAAATTCTGCATGTTTTGCAAACGGAATAACAAAAGCGTTACTGCGAAGCATTGGTGCAAATCATGCATAGAATCGATCTACGATGATTGTAAATGTTTTCATTCGTATGTTCCCATTCTTCAGGGACATAAAATCATAAGCTTGTCTGATACCTTGGGGTTGAAGAATGACATAGACAAACTCTGCTGCAGCATCTGTTTTGCGACCGAACATAGAAAGTGTGAGCAAGTACAGGCCATTGAAGATGTAGCAGTAGAGATGGATGAAGACAGAGTTCAAAATAAACTGACATTGTTTAAGGATCTGCTGGAAAGTCTTGAAAATTTGCAGGAGGAATACAGCGATAAAGTAACCACACTAAACAGCAGAAAACAGGAAATCGTCTCAAGCGCTGAAAAGAAAGTTGAGGAAATAAAATTGCAGATAGACAAGGCACATGCACAGTGGTTAAAGAGATTTGAGCAGAAACACACAGATTCTGTTGAAAACATTGAGATTGCTTCTGACGAGATTAAATGGTTCGTGACTACAATACGAGATGCAAAAACCGTGCTACAAACAGTGCAAGAAAATGGATCTACCAAACAGATTTTCGTCACTAGTCACACATTGGGGGTTCAGATTTCGGAGCACTTCGATCGGTTACGGGCTTTGAATATCTGGGACTTTATCCAGGATTATAGTCATCAGAACACAGATTTCCTTCGTCAGATCTGTAACCATGGATCGTTTCAGGGTGTCAGTGCTTCTGAAACGCGATCTAAAACCTTACAGAAAATTTTCACATTTGCCTCATTACTGTCAGACAAAACGGGCATTGCACGTAGGAGAGAAGAGATGTGCCGTAAAGATTGGATGAAAGTTAACTTTGAAAAAATATCAGAAATGAATCTGCCCACAGAAGTTTATTATGGCTTATTTGTAAGTGATACAAAAGTCATTATGTCAATAGAGAGCCCTCCGTCACTAAAGGTTTATGATATCTCTGATACTGTTGGTGAGTGTGTCCATACTCAATCTTGTCAGGCCACTCCGTACGGTCTCTGTCAATCAGGGGACTGCATGGATATAGTCTACGTCTCTTTTGAAGACCATGTTGATTATTATCAGATCAAAGTATCAGAAAGTGTAACATTTACCAAACTCGGTACCTTTCAACTGAAGGAACCGATGTTGGCCATTTCTTATGGAACAGCAGCAGTCTCCTCCGTTAATGACTCCAAGAGAATGATTTGTTCATCTGACTTTTCCGTCATCAATCACAGTTCATCGTACAGTAAAAGTGAAGATAGACCGTTTGTGTCATCTTCATCACGATCAGATCGACATTGTTTCGTAAGAGAATCAGAAGTAGTCGTTGTGGACCAAAACAACAATAAGATATTTCAGAGTTCTGTCGCTGGTGATTATCTGCGAGGATTAACGTTTGACTTACAAGATAATATTTTGATTTGCTTGTGGAATTCCAAAATAAAGCAAATAAGAAATGGAGGGACCGAGAGTAGGGACATTGAATTGCCTGACATTAAGGATACCTACAACGTTGTACTTCATCCTACAGGGGAGAAGATGTTGGTGCTGGACTACTACAATAAATGTTGTGTTTACAAAGTATCATAAAATTATTTCTCCTGTGAAACAAAACTTCATGTTTCCAATTTATAACTGGTTTTTGTGTTTTTATTTTCAATTTGGCATAACAAATAAAGGGGGGAGGGAGTTTGCCTTGTTAATGGAAGTCTAGTTGGGAGAGTATAATGCATGTTTTGTTCAATAGTTTGCTTCCAATATTTAGTTAATTACACACTTTGTGTTATTTTTATTATTGTGCACGTAGATTTTAATTACTTTTCTTGAAATAAATACATAATCATCCACCAGCTTCCATTGTAGAGTTCATCACGGTATATAAAAATCCTCCAGTGTCTCTCAAAAATCTTTTACTAGATATAGATCAAAGGCAAACATTTCACCGGAGAACAAAGTTAAAAGTGAAGTAAATCAAACTTACATGACTGGTAAATAAATAGAAGGTTTTTGGGGTCATGGTGCACCAATCCACCTGACATATGAATTGATTTTGTATTTCTCTTAGAGGGAGGTTGTGACAAAATGTCGGTGCAATATCTATCTATGATGATAAAAAGTCGAGGAAACCGTTTGATCTACTTTAAGCCCTAAAGTAGGTCATGGTGTACCAATTAAATTGAAATGTGAACTCTGAGAGGGAGGTTGTGACAAAATTTCAGAGTAATACCTGTGACCATATCAAAACAAATCTCGAAAACTGACCTACATCTACCCCTAAAGTAGGTCTTAGTACACCAATCCAGCTCAAATGCTAACTGCACTTATATTCCTCAGAGAGGAAACCTATGACTAATTATCAGGGCAATATCTGTATCAGTAATGAAAAAAGCCCGGAAAACTGTTTACCTATTTTTAGCCCAAAAGTATGTCAGAGATAGGCCAATCCAGCTGAAATGCAAACCAAACTTGCATTCCTGTTAGAGGAAACTTGTATATGTAAATTTCAGGGCAATATTTGTATCTATAACAAAAAACTTAATCCAGTTGGAAAACTTTTTGACACACTGATAGCCCTGAAGTAGGTCAAGGACAGACTAATCCAGCTGAAATGTAAACTCACTCTCACACTTCTTAATGGAGAAATTGTGACCAAATTTCAAAGTCATACGTGCATCTGTTACGGAAAACAGTCCAGTAAACATGACCTCGGACGGAGAGCCAGCCAGACGGACAGACAGTGCCATCACATAATACATCCCGTCTAAAACCTGATCTTACTTAAAAATTTAAACTTCCTTTCATAGAGCTCTATGCAAATCATCTACGAAAATGCCCACGTATGTAACTTTGTAAGCATCAACAATCGGTAATGAAATATCTACAATAAATTCAATCTTCAAATAGCCATATTCTCTTAATTTTACACTTGTTTAAAGGTGAATATAACAAAGTAATCAATCTCATAATTCCTATAAAGAATAGGATTAAGAGTAGGGAAAACATGAACCCCTGGATATACCAGAGGTAAGACCAGGTGCCTAGGATTGATTGATTGGTTGATGTTTTCAGCCACACTCAACAATTTTTCAGTTATCTAGTGGCGCCCAGTTTTTATTGGTGGAAGAGATACAATGTACCTGGGAAGAGACCTTCCGAAAGTAAACTGGGAAACTTTCTCACTTACCGGCGCGAGCGAGGTGCCTAGGAGGAGTGAGCATCTCCTGTTGACCGGTCACACCCGCCGTGAGCCCTCTACCTTGATCAGGTAAACGAGTTACAAAATAATATAAAACTTTGTTGCAAGGGGATAAAGACTGATGTGTGATGGCAAATATTCCCAATTATGGAATATTTGAACAAGAGGCCCATGGGGCACATCGCTCACCTGAGTCACCTTGGTCCATATCAGAAGACTTTCCATATATATTTGCATGTAAAACCGTAGTCCCTATTATGGCCCCAACCTACCCCTGGAGGCCATGGTTTTTGCAAACTTGAATCTACACTATGTCAGAAAGCTTTCATGTAAATGTGAACTTCTTTGTGATCCCCCCTTGTGGCCCCATCCTACCCCCAGGGGCCATGATTTGAGCAAACTTAAATCTGCACTATGTCAGAAAGCTTTCATGTAAATATCAGCTTTTCTGGCTCAGTGGTTCTTGAGAAGATTTTCCCTATATATTTGTACGTAAAACTTTGATCCCCTATTGTGGCCCCATCCTACCCCCAGGGGCCATCATTTTAACAAACTTAATTCTGCACTATGTTAGGAAGCTTTCATGTAAATATCAGCTTTTCTGGCCCAGTGGTTCTTGAGAAGATTTTTAAAGATTGTCCCTATATATTTGTAAGTAAAACTTTCATCCCCTATTGTGGCCCCATCCGACTCCCAGGGGCCAGGATTTTAACAAACTTGAATCTGCATTATGTCAGAAAGCTTTCATATAAATCTCAGCTTTTCTGACTCAGTGGTTCTTGAGAAGAAGATTTTTAAAGATTTTCTCTATGTATTTGTATGTAAAACTTTGATCCCCTATTGTGGCCCCATCCGACCCCCGGGGGCCATCATTTTAACAAACTTAAATCTGCACTATATCAGGAAGCTTTCATATAATCTCAGCTTTTCTGGCTCAGTGGTTCTTGTTGAGAAGATTTTTAAAGATTTTTCCTATATATTTGTATGTAAAACTTTGATCCCCTATTGTGGCCCCATCCGACCCCCGGGGGCCAGGATTTTAACAATTTAGAATATGCACTATATTAGGAAGCTTTGATATAAATCTCAGCTTTTCTGGCTCAGTGGTTCTTGAGAAGATTTTTAAAGATTTTTCCTATATATTTGTATGTAAAACTTTGATCCCCTATTGTGGCCCCATCGGACCCTACTCTATTTTTACCTTTTCTTGATTATCTCCCCTTTCAAGGTGGCCTGGCCCTTTATTTTAACAA